>NW_018127982.1:945710-977310 GCF_001952655.1 Monopterus albus
ATGTAATAATATTGATAACAATAAGGTCTAGACCTTACTTTGTAAAGTGTCCTGAGATGACTTTTGTTGTGATTTGGCGCTATACAAATAAAATTTGATTTGATTTGATTTTATAAGTAATAGCACTGACTGAGAGCAGTGCTATCTGCATCCCATTACCCACAGCACAAATCACAAAGACAAAGCAGGCTTCTTGGTAGAAAAGCTGAGCAGCTGCTTCTTGAAGCAGCCTGAGCTATGTCATAATGGGCCACACTCTTCTGCACTCTGACAAGCTAATGGATTTGATTCACCAGAAGACAAACTGCTTCTTTCAAAACCTTCTCACTCATTTCTTGCTTTTTCTTTTCTCACTCAGACACAAAGCAGACTCATCTAATCCTCAATATATGTATACACTGAACATATAATACATGCACATGGATATGTACATAGTCACTTCAATAAGCATTCAGCCAGCTTCACCTTTTTCACATTTGTGCTGTAGATTGTATTTTAAATAGATAAAACTGCCATTCTGCCCACGAATCTATACTAAATAACCTATAATGACAAAGCGAATGCAAATTATATGCATGAGGCCTCTATCGAATAATCTCCCCACATAGTTTTTGACTGTTCAAACAACATAAAATTCTTGTGTGAAAGGGATGACAGCTTGATGGGACTACTGTGAATAAAGCGGATGGGTGAACACCAAAGCTCAGCTATGAAAGCAGAAGCTGAGACACAGACTCTTGTTATAAAATGGGAAATTTGACCTTAGTAAGAAAACTGTTAAAGATGACGTTTTTACACATAACATGCTGAAAATGTGAGTGTACAAATTCCATTGGGTGATTCATATCAACCATGCTGCTGAGGTTTTACCATTATAATCTACATTTGCAAACTGCTGAATGGCCTCATCACAAATCAGTTTCACTATTCAAACAATGACCTTGCTGTTCATAAGTAAGTCAAGGAGAACTTGATGCAACTCTAAAACCTTGAAACAACTCAGATACTTTGTGAATACACTACAATATGCATAGTCCATTCATCATTCAGAACACATCCTGAATGGACCTTGGCAGGAAAACAAGTTATACTTTTGACAAAGGTGAATTCATAACTACTTTCCTTTTAGGCAGTACATTCATTGTCACTGCAAAGAAAATGAACTGCTCAGAAAAATTAAGGGAACACTTAATCATCACAGTATAAGATCAAGCCAGTTAAACTTCAGGGATATCAATCTGTCCTTCTTGGAAGCACAAGTGACTGTGAATCAGTTTCACCTGTTTTGGTGCAAATGAAAGTAATAACAGATGCAATGGAGAGGCAAAAAAAGAAAGCCCTCAAAAAGGGAATTGTTTTGCATGTGGTGGACAGATCATGGAGGAGATACCAGGAGACCAGCTGCTACACCAGGAGAGTGGGACAGGGCAGTGGAAGGGCAATAACCCAGCAGCAGGACCAGTATCTGCTTCTTTGTGCAAGAGGAGTACTGACAGAGCCCTACAAAATGACCTCCAGCGGCTACTGGTGTGCATATTTCTGAACAAACTGTCAGAAACAAGCTCCATGATGGTGGCATGAGAGCCCCATGTCCTCTAGTATGACCTGTGCTCATATTCCAGCACCATGCAGCTCAACTGGCATTCGCCAGAGAACACCAGAATTGGCAAGTCCACCACTGGCGCCCTGATCTCTTCACAGATGAGAGCAAGTTCACACTGAGCAGATGGGACAGACGTGAAAAAGTCTGGAGACTGCGTGGTGAACGTTAATGCAGCCTGTAGTATCATCGAGAATGATCGTTTGGTGGTGGGTCAGTGATGGTCGGGGGAGGCATATCCTTGGAGGGCTGCACAGACTTCCTTGTCATAGCCAACAGCTCCCTGACTACTGTGAGGTACCAGGATGAAATCCTTAGAGTCAGACATTACACTGGTGCAGTGGGCCCTGGGTTCCTCCTGGTGCAGGACAGTGCCCAACATGATATGGCCAGAGTGTGCATGTAGTTCCTGGA
Organism: Monopterus albus; assembly: GCF_001952655.1. Taxonomy (NCBI): domain Eukaryota; kingdom Metazoa; phylum Chordata; class Actinopteri; order Synbranchiformes; family Synbranchidae; genus Monopterus; species Monopterus albus. The sequence continues at coordinate 947,725 of NW_018127982.1, forward strand.
TGACGAAGGCATCGATGCCATTGACTGGCCCTCATATTTCCCTGATCTAAATCCAGTTGAGCACCTACGGGACATTATGTATTGGTGCATCAGACGCCACTAAGTACCATCACAGACTGTCCAGAAGCTCACTGATGCCCTGATCCAGGTCTGGGAGGAGATCCCCCAGGACACCACCCGTCGACTCATGAGGAGCATGCCCAGACATTGTTGGGAAAGCATACAAGCACGTGGAGGCCATACACACTTCTGAGTCACATTATGAGTTGTCATTATGAAATTTATGCAACTCTTTTCACTTTGCTCTTCAGTGTGACTTTGAATACAACCTCCAGGTATTGATGATTTTGGTTTCCATTGGCCATTGTTGTGTCTTTTTGCTCTCAACAAATTATCCAATGTGTATTAGGAAAGGTTTCCAACTTGAATAATTCGTTCATCAAGAGCCGATGTGTGATTTAGTGTTCCTTTAACTTTTTTGAGCAGTGTAAATGATGCACTGTATCATGTCCTTGTGTCAAGTCCAATTAGTAGTGAAAGAAAAATAGGTCATGATGATTCATCTCCTTTTCACTGCCATTCATTGCTTTATACCTATGTTAAAGCTATTTTATATAACCAGTAAGTATTTCTAAACGCTATTTATAAATGACACTTAGTATTTATGAACGCAGCTTCATGCATCAGCACAATCAAGCAGAGTCTCGTGTCACGGACTGCCATTTATTCCTTGATGTACACGTATATGAGCGTCCTGTATGGCAACCAGACCAGCAGTGTGCATCTGTTTACTGAATTGAAAGTTTTCTTTTTTCACTTTAATAGTTTCTCCCACACCTCCCATATCCCATGATCCTTTGCGTTAGCAGTGGAAAATCAAAATACCTTAATATAAATATATACATTTTGCCAATTTCAATGGTGATTTTTTTCATTATAAAGGATGGCATTTATATACACACACACACCAATAAAGGGCAGAATTATTATTAGAGACCGTATTATTAGAGTTATCATATCATATTATATATTGGCTCAAAGATATATTGAATATATTTCTGAAGTGCTTTTCTACAAAAAATGTGGTACACAAAAAAAAATAAATTACCTGACCTACAAATGATGAAGAACATTCTGTTAATTGTGAGGGGACCTGAAAGCCATAAGGAATGTACCCGAAGAAACAATGAACCATCGCCTCACCACAGTGAATTTGTTAGCAACAGTTACTGGTTAACCATACACCATAACGTATTGTATATAAAGCATGTGCCCCTGGGGAGCTGGGCCAGCCAAGGAAGCCAGTGAGAATAGCTCTCATCTGTTGGCACAGCTACTAACTGGGTGAGATGCCTCATTATAGTTTTGATACACTATCACTTGATTTTCAGTTCTAATGTGGATGTGCAGACAGTGATAGAGTAAATATAGATGTCTTGTGGCATGAGCAATGCTGGATAAGTGAAGTAACAAGCCTACAAAGGGGCAGCAAACCAATCCATTTTTTAAAGTAGGTTTTGACAGCTGTGCAGCATTTTGATTAGTTTTAGATACTGACAATTGTAAAAAAAAAAAAAAAAAATCCTGAAATAAAACCGAGTCTTGAAAAGCTTGAAGGTGGAATATGAGACAGGATTTTATAGCAGCATGTTGCTTTGCCACCCATAAAAGGGCTATACTGTATATGCCTTTTGGCAATACTCAGTGGTTTAATCTCATTCTTGTTTTCGATATCACTCATACTGCATTTCAACATTTTGGAACAGGATACTTCAAGTTTAACATGGCAAGTCCAAGCATATCAGCAAGCAGATCATTTCAAGGTCGGCTGTAAGTGCAGCACAGACAACCCTTTTCTGTGCTTAAACTTGGACTACAAATGCCATTAAACAGAATTATATCCAGATGTGGACCACAATGAGGTTGATGACAGGAGACAAATGGGAGAACAGTGTTTCTGCTAAGTCATCTGTGGGGGTAAACTATCAACCTTGCGCTTTCTGAGCTGCTAATATCAAGTATCTACTGAGCAAGGGAAATGAGAAAATATAATCAATAAGAAATGAAATGAACATGTTCTAATCATATCTGTTATGAAATATGAAAAAGCATTTTTATAGAAAATTTAGGGTAATTTTTGTATTGCATAATTAGTAGGTGATTTTTAATCCTGCAATTATTTGTGTGCGTGTGTGTCTGTGTGTGTCTGACTGATACAACCCTAATTACAATGTCCTAACTTTCTAAAAATTAATGAGCTTTGTAAAATACTCATGTGCCACTTGGCACAGCCTTATAAGGCTATTAAGAGCTTCGCATTAGTATTTTTGGGGGGTGGGGGGACGACATGTATGACTCTGTAGTAGCTGTGATAAAATAACCACACCCATTACAATTCATCATATAGTAATTATTATGACCCAAATGAAATTTCATTGCATTGTAGCATTGCAGTTGTATTGTAAAGTGCATCAAACACATTCCAGTGTCAAACGTTTATGTTTAACACTGGGAAGTTTGACACACACGCAGAGGCGGAGAGTAGGATTTTTGTAGTCTTATGAAAGACGGACTACCAGATCTTTATGCGCAGAACAAACAGACACACAGTGTACAATACCTCTGGAAATGCTTTTTCTTCCTTCTGCATGTAGTAATTCTTCTTAAACTCATAATAGGCATTGTACTGATGCCAAGACTGCAGAAAGTCAAACCTGTAAAGTAGTCAGAGGAAGAACATAAACAGTATAAGATGAGAGGTGAGCCCTCATAAAAGATGAGTCATAGGATAATTAAGAGGTTCTTCAGTATTTGAAAGGAAATTTACTCATAAAAGTTCTTAAAACCAAGGCCTGGCTGGAGCAACAGGTTTATTTCTGGTAAGAACACCTACCGTGGATCATTCTTGGCACGAACACTGGCCTCAAACTTTACACCGTTCCTAGCAACGTATTCTGCCAACTTGTCTATGACTGGCTGGATGTCTGGCGCTGGGGGAACGATGGCTGGTGCTGCTGGTGCAGAAACCTGAGCCTCCACTTTTGAACTGTTTTAGGGAGAATCATTATTATTATTATTATTATTTATCGCAATAATTTCATTTACACTTATAATTCAATAATAACTGGCAAGGCAGGGCAAACACCATAAATTAAGCATTTTTTGTAAAAAAAAAAAAAAAAATTATAATGTTTGATCTTGAATATAATTATGAAGATATTTATACCAGATTCATAATACTTGGTTTTGGATGCAGCAAAAATACCAAACAGACTAAAATTCAATTACATGCTTTCATGCCATAAAATGAAATATTCTGTGACACAGGGATGTCCACTACTTCCTACCTGGTTGCCGGTACACTCTCTGGAACAGCAGAACTGGTGACTTGAGAGGGGGCTGTATCTGGTGGTGCCATGGCAATAGTTCCAGCAGGGGCAGGTGTGGTCCCCAAATGAGGCAAAGTCCCAGAAGATGTAGGAGGAGGAGCAATAACAGCTGAGGGCAAACTGTTATAATAGGAGCTGGCATCTATCCCTGGGGGTGGTGGGGCCATGCAGTACGTTCCATCAGGAAGCATATAGTACCCATAGTATATTGCTGGTGGATTTGATGTAAAACAAAAGAGAAGAAAATCAATAGGTAGAATACTCAATAGAAGTGCTTCATGAAGGACAAACAGTTCTGTTAATTCATGTGGGATATACTACAGATGAATACAGAGCCCTGCATCAACAGTTGATGTGTATGAGTGAAGCTATTCCTGCTTTGTTTATGAATGAGTGAATGAACAGCGTCACTTTTGAACATGGACATAAACTGCACAATATAATGCCATTCATTCTAATAGCCATGCAGTAAATAATGGCTCTGAGAGAGTCATAATGTTCCATTTATGTTGAGACTGCTATAAGCATTGATTCAACCCTATGTGACCTTAAAGGCCATAGTGTGTGTGGTGTAATGCTGCAATGCTGTAAAGTGTGGGATGTTTCTTTGCTCAGTTAAGTTGCAAAGTAAAAAGTACAGAAAAACAATTATTTCAATTTTATGAGAAATTACAGTCACAACTGTTTTACGAATTCATTTCAAAGCCTTGCCACAGCAAACGTTTTGTTTCAACTGTAGTGTAGAACATTAAGAGGTCAAAGAAAAGACATCTACCACTACCAGGCTTGTTTAGTGAGCCCCAAAAAATAAATAAATAAATCGCAAGTGCCACATTTGTGAGCCATTAGAGGTACTAAGTTCACCACACAACCCATGGTTTCTCACTGTACTGTAAATATAAAGTGAACAGTACATATTTTCATATTACACTCTTGGATGAAATCTGAACGATCAAGCTGAGCTGATTATGTGCTCCAGCCTGAACTTGCTTTAAGATGATCTGCTCTTAAAAATACTTTAAACTGTCAACACTGAAAACAGAGGCAAAGTGTGAGCTGCTGCATTCAAATTGGCCACTGAACAGCAGCACATTAAAGTGTTGTTGTGGTCAGACATCAAGGGTAAAGTGTTGGTGAAGTGTTCATTATAAGGCTGTGATGGGCCTTCTGTTGCTGAAGCTTGCTTTGTGGGGTGGTTGTCCTGTTGCTGTCAAGCTATGTTTTTGTTTAATACATCCACCACAGTAATTAATTTAAATCAGCAGAAAGAATGGAATATAAATCAATATGTGACCTATACACAAAAAGGGCATCTCCCTTATCAGCACATCTATATTACGAAAACCCTTTATTGATAGGATAGAGAGTAGTACAGGGACAAAATAAATTGTCAGTGTCACAGTGGAGACAGTCTGATATTAACACATTAGTCACTGAGCTGGTTGACTTTTAATGACACATCCAATTTTCTCTAGTCAGGGAAATGGAAACCCAAAGCAGGAGCTCTCATTTACTAACCTGACATGTGCTACAGTTGGAATAAACACTTAAGAAATGCAAGTGAAAGGCCAAAAAAGGAATGAAATTCAACTGAAATACAGATGGCCAGACTGCTAGATATCTCTCCTAGACTGACTTTAATGTTGAAGTTACCTGGTGTTTGGATTTGCTCTTAGCATACTCATATCCACCAGGGTCAAAAGGAATGTTTATGTAACACTTAACTAAAAGAGGCACTCCACTACAAAAAAGGTAATGGAGCAACTTATTAACCAAGCCCTGCATTAACATCACAGCCAGCAGAAGAGAAAGTGTTCACACTGGACCGAACACAGCTACATGGATGGACGAAATTAAAAGCCTCCAATTTGAGCAACAGTGCATATCAAACAAAACGCTTATTTTTGCAACATAGACCAGGTCAAAGGACGCCTACCACTACTGTCTCAGGGATGGATAAACCGCAGTAATGAACTACTAGGCACTCACAGGTCAGCAGGCACTACTGACCATAGGTTTATTTAAGCAAATGCTTCAGGAGAGGATGAGCACATACATGGGCCAATTACTCAAGTGCCAGTGTGATGAGTGGAGTGGGGACGGATGTGAGGAGGGACTATTCACATATGCACAAATGGGTCCATTGTCAATGTGTTTGTAAGAGAGAGCGAAGCAATGCGCTGTGCACAGCTCAACAATGAACTAAGATTTATTATTTAGATTTATTATTATATTTTACCCATCTTAAAAGGTAATACAAATATAATAAAATAGTCAATATGTGGCAGTCATTGGTGATATTTGTGGTGGGGTGCCACAAATAAGTCAATGTAGGGGAAAGATGTGTGTCGACATACTGCATGTTGCTCGTGTGATCAAACTATCTCAGCACCAAGGGCGCACATGCAAGTCTGACCTGTCCCAGAGCTCAGGTGGACTAGAGTGTATAAACCTGTAAGCTGGTTCAGGTCAGGTCAGGTCCTCTGGTTTTCAGGAAGTCTAACCTACCATACAATACCACTAAGCTCAGTATTACTTTGCTGAAAGTTGTTGAAAATGTCTTTACATCAATTATAGACTATGGCCAGCATTAAGCAGTGAGGAACTGTACTGAACATCCAATATTGACAGAAGACAGCCAAGTGGTCCAAAAGAACAAAGTAAAATTCAAGTTTAATACCTATACTAAACAAGGAAATGAAAAAGGAAAGACAGAACAAAATAAGGTAGCTCAGGCCCAACATGTGATGCACAGTTGTCTTTTGTTTCAACACCCCAAAAATATCTATCTAATGATATCTCCATCGATAGATATACTGACAGACGGACGGACACTCACGTTCAGCACTGTATTGTATTGGTGTGCTGGGTACAGATGGGGCTGTCACTTCCTCTGGTTTGGGCGTCATTCCTGCAGTGCCATTTCTTTCCTGTTGGGCTTTTTGTACAAGTACTGCCAGAGGATGGTCTGGGTCCATTACTTTAAGTGGCTGCAAAACAGCAAGACCTGTTTGGTGAAAACTGTATTTCACACCATTATGTTATCTTGTGCTTAAGTAAAGGTCACTGAAACCAGCTATATGCATAATGTAGGAGACAAAACTATTTAGTAATATTATAATAAATGCACCAAACATTGAGAGCTCTCTCTCTCTCTCTCCCTCTCTCTCTCTCTAGAATCAGAAACCAGAAAACCATTAGCAAGTGTTTGAATGCAGTGCAGTATTTAAGCACGACTTCACAGTAATCTCAAGCAGCACTTTCTCAGCACTATAGGAGACATCTAAAGGATTAAATTGACATTTAACCCCATAAATGACTAATTATGGTTCCTGAGCTAAAGATTATAGTAGTTGATTTGAAAAGAAAATCTCTCTTAATGTGAGGTAACTTTCAGACAGTTTGCTACTAAATTGAGCCCATTATGTTTCTTTAAAAAGACATGCTTCAGTTCTTGCTGCTCAGTTAAAGACTAACAGCTGCCCTGACAAGGCACATGAAAGAACTCGCAAAAATCCGTAAGAGCATGGAGACAGGGGAAGAGAATATTGTTATTACAACAGGCATTAGCAGACATGGGTGGCACTAACAGAACGTACATGTAATAGTAGGCAATGACTAGCCTTCTACCAGTTTGCAGCATTCTTACATATTGTATAATGAAGCCAGTTTCAGTTTGGGCCCATTTCATGAAACAAAAACCATGAATGTCAAAATTTGGTGAGAAATATTTTTCTTATAGACTGATGGATATTTTCATTTCATGAAGCAAAAACCATGCATGTCAAAATTTGGTGAAAATTATTTTTCTTATAGACTGATGGATATTTGGTTTTTATGTTATAAAAGATGTTTAAAACTGTATCAGATCACCTGAAAATATGTCTTCTCCAAGACAAAAATAAATAAAACAAAACAAATAACAAAAAAAGAGCTGCTTTGAGCTGCTTTTCTAAGCCCACTAAAATGAGAAGTTTTAGAGATATATGCTTTTCACAGGACAGCAATGCAATTTTAAGTAGCAACTATATCAAACAGGTCCAGCCCCACACTGGGTTACCTTCATCAGCTCCTCCAGGCGAGAGCTCTTTTTTGGGGCAAAGAGGCTGGGATGGAGGTAGTTACCATCCCCATCCTCATCTGAATCAGATTGCGACTCTAATGTGAGAAAGCAAAAACAATGTAAAAAGTAATAACAAATTTCAATGTCTGTGTCAGCGCACAGGTAAACAGCTATAGATTTAGTGACCGATTTCTACAACTCACCTTGCGCGGGCTCTTCCTTATTTGTAGAGACAAGGCTGTATCGGCCTTCCTTCATGGCCCGAAGGATGTGCTTGTAGTAAGGGTTCAGGTAATGGTCAAAGCGAAGGAAGTCAAACTGAGAGTTACCGGACTGCTTAGCTTTCAGCACTATCTCAAACTGAGCCCCTTGTTGACTCACAAATTTGGCTGTCCTCTCAATGATGTTATGGGTCTTGATGGTTGCTGGCTACAAAACAAAAAGGTAAAAAAGAACCAAAGATGTTAAACTTAACATATTTAATGCAGACAGATTCAATTTCTTTGTTTCTGAAAAAAGAAAGGTGGTAATTTGCTAAATACAGTAATAGTGTTTATACAAACACATTTAAAGCTGAAAATAAGCATCAGTAGAGCAGATAAGAGAGAGTGAACCTGACTGCTGCACATGACATTAAGATGCAATGCACAGTTTATGAATAGCTTGTTCATACCAAGGACAAAAGCTATTCTGTCTCTGAAGCATTTTCATGCCAAGCACTCTTATGTTCATTGTGATTAATTAATTAATTCTGAAAACACACATGGGGTGGAAAATCAGTCGAACAAGAAATGGTCCATTATTCATTCATTATTGGTCCCCTTGTGAGCTTTCAATGATTAATCATTGTCATTACCTAGAGAGTACAGAAAAGTGCAGCGTCTCCTGGAGCACACACATATCTCAACAGGGTGAAGTCATAATAAATACTACCTTTCAAGACACTGGCCAAAAAGATGCCAGCTGTCCAACCCTAACAGACCATTATTGTGTTCTATGCTGCCAAGGACATCCTGAGATACAAGGACCCTTTGCACTCTGATTAAAAACAGAGCTATTAAGGAAAAAGGGGGTGTATAATATTTGTTTTGTCCTGTCATGATGTACACAAGGAAAGTATCCTCCCCCGCACCTACAACTCAACAACACTGCTGCCCTGGCAGTCACACAGCAGTCACACAGCATGCCACCACTCTGAAAGTATAACACTATTTACAGACAATTGGTTTACACATAGAAAAGAAGCATCATCTTGGCCCTGTCAAGTGAGACGCATGCCAGTGAATTGTGACATCCTGTGTTCCAAATCTGATCTGGGACCTTTCTTGCATATATTTTCACATATTGTAAATTCTGTTGTGACTATCTACTATAGAGAACTGTCATCACAACCGTCTTAGTTTAATAAAAGTATATGAACAATAATATAATGTAATATTTCTAAGCTGTAAACTGTATTCCAGTTATAAATGTCTGCATCCTCTTATGAGATGCAACACAACCTCCCAGTTAAGATTCTAGTGAAACACCTGTGACCCATGTCATTCCCCTCTACCCATGCTCTGTCTCATTCTCTGCATGAACCAAAAACCCCAACAAGAATAATCATAATACCACATAATAATGAATTCAGAAAGATGGTTATTCCTTCAAACTCTAGGGAGTAGGTCCTAATGTAATATGTATATCATACACTACAGCCGTGTTGTCCCCTGTATGTCCACACAAGGGTGTTTTGGCAGTTTCAAGCCTAGTGTAGTATATGCCGAGGAGACTGCCCAGCTACATACTCCCAGTTTATAGTTAGAAGTGATTACAAGTGTCAGTATGAGTCGACAGTGACATCCAAACCTGTTTCCTCATTATGTTGCTAAACACAAAAGGTTTTACAAAGGTGCACACTGTATTTCTGAGCACAGTACAGTACCAACACTAGTAAGCCAGCTGAATATTTAATACTCACCAGCTCTACATCAGGTGGGATAACCAGCCCTGCGGGAGCGACGAATGGTTCCTCACTCTCCTCAGGCTCTGCCTCTTCTATGCATGGGAAGAAATGTTCGGACAAAAAAAAAAAACAATATTAATTCTCATTACTAAAAAATTAAATATACCCTGCTGGATATATACCCAGCAATATTTTAAGATTGATTTTGTGTTCCTAAAACATTTAAATGGAAGAAAAACACAAGACCTCTTCAATTCTTCCTACTACAGATACTTGACAGTAAAATATCGCATTATTCATTTACTAGCCTTTACCTTCATCTGGATGTGATAAAAATGTACTGAGAAAAACAGAATAACATTTTTAGCATTTCACTGTAGGGAGCTTGCACAGTGAAGATGGGGGGGGGTGGCAAACTCCTTTGATTCTGTGAAAATATGATGAAATAAACCCTAAAGGCCTTCTGCCATATGCAATGATTTTACTAGGCCTCTTCTTCAGGTCTAAATTGGAACCAGTTGTTGGCTGGACCTCAACGTCACACAGTTCCTGTGTTCACTCCATCTTGTGTCAAACCCCAATTCCAGCTTAGTAACTATATGATCTTCTAAATCTAAGAGCAGCTCTTAATCATCACTTTGGTTATATAATAATGCCGTTTTAATGTCTGATTTGTATTTGGATGATGCTGCTATTCTAAAGAGGCAATATCCAAACATTAGGTATTGGCTCAGAGAGAGAAATACAGTGGGGAAAAGAATTATTTGATCCCCTGCTGATTTTGTAGGTTTGCCCACTTACAAAGAAATGAAGGTACTATCATTTTTATGATAGGTATATTCTAAAGGATAGAGACAGAATATCAACAAAATCCCAAAAAAACACATGATACAAATGGTGTAAACTGAATTGCATTTCAGTGAGTAAAATAAGTATTTGATCCCCCAGCAAAACATGACTCAGTGCTTGGTGGAGAAACCTTTGTTGGCAAGCACAGAGGTAAGATGTTTCTTGTAGCTGGTCACCGGGTTTGTGCACATCTCAGGAGGGATTTTGGTCCACTCTTCTTTACAGATCTTCTCTAAATCCTTATGGTTTCTTGGCTGTTGCTTGGCAACTCGATGTTTCAGCCTCCTCCATAGATTTTCTATAGGATTAAGGTCTGGAGACTGACTAGGCCACTCCATGACCTTAATGCGCTTCTTCTTGAGCCACACCTTTGTTGCCTTGGCGATATGTTTTGGGTCATTGACATGCTGGAAGAGCCATCCACAACCCATCTTCAGTGTCCTGGCTCAGAGAAGGACACTGAAGGACACTGTCTCTATCCTTTAGAATAAACCTATCATAAAAACGATAGACCTTTCATTTCTTTGTAAGTGGGCAAACCTACAAAATCTGCAGGGGATCAAATAATTCTTTTCCCTACTGTATCTGGAATCAGGAATTTCAATGAAGATGACAGGTACATTTGAATTAATTTAGCTAATGATAGACTACATGATTAGATGACGTTCCCTATTTTGGCAGGACAGGAAATTAATAAAGGGTTTTACATGCAGGATAAAAATGATACTTAGATGTCATGTTTTGACAGGGACCAGATAAGAAATCACACTGCAGTTAACCCACTGACTTATTTAGCTTTCACTCAGGAGCTAATAATAGTGATAATCATTTGATTTACATTGTGACTATGTGTCTCCATATTTGTCAGCTGTAACACCCTCTCGCTGAGGCTATAATTTGCACTGTTACAAGGGAGCATCTTGACTTTTTCATACATTTTTATTTGTGATAATGTCATAGTCTTTAAAGTAATAAAGTGAAAGAACTGACAAAGACCATATTAAACTGTAGCAGGGATTCAACTTAAATTGTCTAAAAATATTAATGGCCAGCAGGACATGACACTTACTGACTTATTTCCATCCATACTGCTTACCCTAATGAGGGTCGGGGGGTGAAGCCTATCCTAGCTGACATTGGGAGAGAGGTGGAGTACAGGTCGCCAGTCTATCACAGGACAACCACACTCACTCCTACGGGCAATTCAGAGTCACCAATCAACCTAAGCTGCATGTCTTTGGACTGTGGGAGGAAGCTGGAGTACCTGGAGGGAACCTACGCAGGCAAAGGGGGAACATGCAGTCTCTTTACAGAAAGGCACCAGGGGGGTGCTGTACACTATGCGTGACGACTCTGAGTCTGAATCATGTTGTAAATGTGCAGGAGGAGAAATAGCACGTCCCTACTGTGTTCATGTGCCACTGTTGATTTGAAAGCAGCAGCATTGCTGGTATGCTTTATATTTCAGATGTCTGTGTTATATGTGTTATATGTCACACTAGACGTCAGATTAAAGGTGTTTGTTTCCTCCAATACTGGAATGCCAGTATGAGAGTAAAAAGAGCACAGAGGCAGCATTATGCCAGCTTTTTTTTTTTTTGTTTAGTATAAATACGCAAAGCCGCAATAAAGAAGGACCAGATTAATGCAAATAATTAAGTCAAGCAGTTAAAAACATGTCATAGACACAAGGTACAGGCTATGTCAAAAATCCCAGATTTTGATGCAGTACATTTACAGCACACTGTAATGTGATTACTTTGAATAACCAGAAGTCCAGAAGGATGCATTGCAGTCTATAGGAAACACATTAGTGCCAAAGTAGAAGCAGAAAAATAAAACTACAAACATTTACCGAACACCATTCTGCAGTTTTTTGTTAACTTTACCATTAAAAGCACTAGAGTGTGTTTTGCTCTCCTACTTTTTCACGTTTTACACGCACTGTGCATTTTTGCAGGTACTATATCCAACTGAATGACCAACTCCATATGCATGGGTGTGTGACTAGCTAACGGTGTGAATTCTGTGAAGTCTGTGAGTGATGTGTATTCTCACCAGATTCCCTGTTAGCATCTTCCTCCTCAGTTGGCTGAGAGGGGTCATAATAGTCAGCAGTGTATTTGAAGCCTACTGCATTGTAGGAGCCTTCATCAGCCAGAGCCTCACTCAGACGTTTGTACTCCTCTTCTGTGGAAAACAAGAAAACACACAATGGAGAAGAATTTACTACAGTGCTGATCATCTTAATCAGATTGCATAGGCTTAGAGTTTCTATTTTGGTGTAGCCCTGGGTAACTAAATGATCACTAATTATTAATGCATTTATTGCAATAGTCATGTCATGAGTTGGATTATGTCATCAAGATTTGATGCCATTAAAATACATGTTCATATAAAGCCACATTTCTTGAATACTTGTTTGTTTTAGGGTTTGGCAAATTTATTGTCATTTGTACATTAGATTTTGAATAGTGCACTATATTAACAAACAGCAGCTCTTTATTATATTGTAATAATAATAATAATGCAGTACATATTACAGAATGCATGTGCCTGAAAGACTATCTTCCAACTATATTCATGTACAAAGACACCGATTAACAGAAAAGACAAAGAAAAATTACTTGATGGTTGCTAGATAAAAATATTCATGGTTACCTGGCCCTGGACACTGCCCATTTTTGGCTGAACTTCATGGAAAGCTATAGCTTTTATTAAAGAAGCAAGGGCAAAACTCCCAATGAAACTATCAATATTTCTAATGCTGTCCTGGTGTCCCTTCAGTGAACAGATGGGTAATAGCCTGAGTGAATGGGGCCAGCCCTCCACATTCAAGGGCAAACCAGCCTGGGGGATGAACCTTCTGCAGTGAGAGGGAGCATGTGTGTGTGCATGACAGATATTATTAGTTGACTCATTCTGCTCTGTCAGTTTGGGCATAAGACACCATATTTCACTTAAAACTGTAGCTTATTAATTCAGTTAGTCATTAAGTCTGTCTTTCAGAAGGATGCTTTGTCATCCATACAGCCTGTTTCATTATAATGTGAAATGACTGAGATGCAAGTACCCTAGATAAGTTGAGTGATTTGTCAGCTATGGAGCTCACAGTCAAAGGCAGTCCCTTTTTAAACAGCCTTAAATGCCTTAGGAGGAGATGCTTATATAGTATGTCCTGGAAAATCTGATTTTCTCAGGAAGACTAAATAAAGTTTATAGTAATATATAGCAAAATTTTTACTTTTCTATTTGAACAGACACATAAGCTTGTCATATTAGCCTAAGTGTTAAAAGAGAACACAGAACTAAGATTTTAGATTATCTGGAAACTAAATCAACCACTGACATCATGAGAAGAAAGTGAACACTTACTCTAAAAACAGTGAAATCAACAATAAAGGCAGTAAAAACACTAAAAGTGTTAAAGCTTTGGGCTAATTTCAACTTGATAGCAGCCATGCTGCTGCACCATGCTACTGGTGTTTATGTTTATGCAACCTTGGCCACCACAAAGGTATTCAGCCTAAATGACAGCTGCCTGCAAGAAGCAGTATCTGCCAGTAAAATACAAGGGTCAGGATGGCTACAAATGGGAATTAATGCCTGTCAGAAGAAAATGAGTGTCAAGCCATTTGTAAGTGTCCCATTGTTTCTACCATTTGCAACTAAAACTAGAAGTCCTTTTTACTATTTATTTGAATGGTCAATAAATAATATAAATAAATGTTACAACAAAATGTTGTACATAGACAATATCAATAACTCATTTTTTCAAAGACACGGCCAACTTAACGTCTCTCACATTTACTTGTTTACCTACTTTGACTTTCTAACTCTGGTAGCAGAACATAGCCATACTGTGCATGTCAGTAATGAAATTTTCTCACTTCTTGATGGATTTTGCTGTGGTTCATTACACCATTAAGTCATAAAATGATGGGGTGAGAGATGGCAAAATTTCCAATAACAATTCAAACTCTTCTGCTTGCTAGCTGTTTGTTTATGGAATGTGTGTTAAAACATTTTGGATTATAAAAATTCCTAGTGTCAGAACAAGCACCCTGCTGACCTTGTCTAGCCTCTTCTTCCAGCAGGTCAGTGTGTAGAGCCAGGTACCTCTCCTCATCACACAGTGCCTCAATCCTGGCTTCTTCCTCCGACAGCTGGTAGGATGTGTTCCATGACCCGCTGTCATACTCTGAAAGGTCATGTAAGTGACCACGCCCATCGTATCTGTTGAATGATAAAAAGAATTAGAGAGAAGGAATCTGACAAAGCTTTTTAAACACAACATGGACCTACTTACCACGAGAAGGGGACTTAAAACCCAAAACATATAACATATATATCAAAAATGCTCTACCTCTGTACAGTACATCTGTCATAAGGAAGTCTACTTGTAAAATACTAGAAGATGGGAAAGTTTCTCAAAATACTGACAACACATTGTCTTAATTAAGTCCTTGGGCTTAACTGTCAGTACCTAAAATACCTAACAAGCTTTCTGCTACTATTTCCTTCCTGAACAAGTCTTACAAACCAACAGCCCTACATCGGGCGGGAAGGGGGAAAAAAATAAATAAATAAAAACAAACAAAGCAACTCGCCTCTTACCTTACAGGGTTCAATTCCCCCCTGTAACATCATTACTCCTACATCTGCAAAGAAAGTTACACAAACCCGAGCACATAAATACCTATCCGTAAGAACCCAAATGGATGACATTTTCCAGGGTTCGTCCCTCTACGCCACTTCTCAGCTGCAGTTTCTTCATGAAGACAAAGTGCTGTTGTTGGCATTCGGGGTTTGGCGGGACCCCTTAGCCTACCTTGCTGGGGGAAAAAACTGGGTTATGTGATAAAGACACACATACAAAGGTTGTACAAATGAAGCACAAGTTGGGCCACTGCAGATCAAAGTGATTCAAAAGGACGAGGAATGTTATGGTTACAGAAACGTATTATGTGTCCTGCATAGGGGTGGCAATAAAACATAACTGCATCACCTGCAACAGCATTTTGCAGAAAGGCTAAAATAACCCATAAAATGTTTGTTAATAAGTTGAACCCAAGTTTCACACTAACATTGTTGTACTCAGAATCATATTATCTGCAGTAACTTAGTCCTGGTTAGAATTTGCTCTGGTCTTGTGGATACCATCACAGCATAAGATAATCCTAGGTCACATGCTTTGTGCACACATTGCTATTTTGTGCAAAAGTAAATTTGGAAAATGGAAGACATAGTGAAACATCTTATGTGTCATACTCCATTTTTAATTTTATATTTCAATTACACAGTAGAAATGGGGTAAAGGTTTCCAGAGTAAATTCTCCCAACATGCCAAGATGCAAAGCCCAGCTGGAGGCTAACATTTGTAGTGTTAAAGGTTAAAATATGTGTACGTGTTCATATTTGTATCTAAAATACACTCAGTTGCCAGTTCACGTGGTACAAGCAAATACAACAGCTCTTAAAGTCTTATGTCCTTTTAATGAATGTTATGCTTATTTTTCGTTTGAACTGCTTCACATTGTTGTTGATTAGATCCTGTCCACACTATCTGTACCAAGTGCTGCTGTATTAGCCTGCATTAGTTTTAGCTGGTGCGGCTAAAAAAAAGAGCAACTTGGTGTTATACTGATAGCATCATGGCTGATGTTAGCAAAAACTGGCTAGGGTGTGCATCTTAGCATACCATTCTAGAAACTTGAGATACCATTTGTTGTCGTTCAGGACAAAACAAAACAAGCTAGCAAACGAAAAATAAAACACTTGTCGACAGATGCAGGTATTTCCAACCTTCTAATGTTACAAGACAAATCTCCGAGCAGTCCCTTGAACTTTGAGAGAGGCTAACAGACAGGATAGATGGTTAGCATAATGTTTCGGTCTAAGTTTTTTCAACCGACCTATCAATCATGAAGCTCTTGTCCCCCATCCATGGGATAAGATGTTTTCCATGTTCGTGATAAAGAGCCCTTTCGTCGTCTCGGAACAGTTTGCAGGCGTATCCAAACACCAAGAGGTCCGCGTATTTGTCACTGTCACTCACATCCTTCTTCACCGGTTTGTTGTTGTGGTCTTTCTTTGCCGCTCCGCGACGATACATCTCCCATTTAATCGTGAAAAGAAATTAGCTTGCAAAGCAGGATACTAATGATCACACGGTGATGGTTTTCTATGAACCAAATAGCTTGCAGTCGGTCCAAATGGTACAATAATCCGTGATGTTTTGCTAAAAAAACTAAATCCTACGTGCCATCAGTCGCCATGTTGGAAAGCATGTAAATACTATTGTAGTTCCGGTGCGCACTTACGACAATTTCGCTGCCTCATTAAAACGTATCATAGTGTGAAATATTTTCACTTACAATTGTGTTTAAATTTTTTCTCAGCCGTAAAGTTTATTTCGGAAAATAAATGTCATTGCTTATATGTTATATAAGTTTCCAGCGTTTTGTTTTCACATCTGTCCAATGTGCTGTTGGTGAATGATCCCTACTGAAACGGAACTGATGAAAGAAGCCAGTGTTGCAATGATTGTATGGCAGCATTACACTGTTATCATTAGCATAATGGGTATTATTGGAGTATATTCCCATTACCACAGATAAACATAATGTTAGCATAATGCAGAGTCTTCAGATTCTCAGATTGTGTAGTTTGAATGTGATTCTTTCAAATCCACAGGACTGTCAACAATTCTTGAAGAATAGTTATCAAAGTCAAAACTGCAGGCCATAAAGGCATTTTAAAATCAGGATCAAGATAGAATTCACTATTTGTTCTCTGTATACAGAACAAAGTAGGCTAGGAAGACACGTTGATTCCTTTCAGCTACTTTTTTATTCTCCTTTTCTTGAGTATTGAAAAGGTTGATCCACCTGCTTTCAAGACCTATCCAGCATATAATGAGGTGTTTTTTTTTTATTCTATTTTATTTTTTGGTTAGATTTTTTTTTGCACAAAAGGACAAACACATCTATTTTCAAATCAAACCCAAACAATATACTGTACCTACTATAGGAAAGCACAGCCTGAAAGAAAAAAGCAATTAATTACAAATAAAATTGTCATTAAATATCCTTGCGGTCCATATGCAAGGTAGCCAAAATACTTGGGAATTAAATTCATATATTGGAGCAAAGTTGCCCTGAACAGTTTCTCAATATGGGATGGTTTTGGACAGTTTTCTTGACATTGAATTCATACAAAAAAAAAAACAAAAGTTTTAAATTGATATAGTATATAATACAAAAATACAATATACTATATAATATAAATCAGTTTGTCTCACTTGCCATTCTCTGCATTTACATTCAAGGGCAATACAGATCAGTTGTCTGAATGGCAATTTAGCTTAGCTTGTAGCTAAAGTATAGAGCAGCGTACTAAGTCTGTCTCATATTAATGTGGAGCAATGGTCACGCTTCCATAAAGACTCAAATTTGCTGTTGTACAGTAACACTTCAAAAAGCATCAGTGGCAGGCAGAAATCTTCTGAATTATGCACTTTTCTCATCTAGGTCAACAACCCACATCACATTTTCATAGTCAGTATGTGCATAAATAATGAAAATTGTGGGAGGGAGAGTGGTTTCATTTTTGTTGGTTATTTAGAGAACTACATAAGCGCACAGAGTGGTTATATCATCAACAATATCACCCATTATCATCCTTTTCTTTTTAATTTAAAACAAAGCAAAATAAATTCTGCATGATACCAGGTCAAACCTAAGGTAAAGTATACAGTTGAGCTTGTATCCGACAGTAACACAAAGGAGATACAGTACAGCAGGTTGGCTCTGTAGCATAAGCATCAATTTTATCGCCAAGTATTATCAAAAGTACAAGGGATTTTACTTCAGCCCAATGCCACAATGCTTTTGTCACTACAACTGCAGACTGTTTTGTTAAAAATGTGTCTACATGTTCAGAATCATGAAAGCAGAGGGTGAAGCGAGTAGGAGAGAGTGAGGGAGGGAGACCATTAATTAATTCAGAGATTTGTTGGTTGTACTGCAGTGGAAACATTAGTGTGTAGAGTACAAATACACAGTGCTATGATGAAATTTTTGTTTGTTATGAAATAAGCATAGCAGTGATTAATTTAATACTGCCAGAGTTGACTGCTAATTAACAGTTGCTCTGAATGACTTCTAAAGAAATGATGTATTCAGTTTAAAAATATGTGCCAGGATAAAGTTCCATTCTTATGTTAACCGAGAACACAGGCTGAGTACGAGCAAGGGGTATGATCTGCCACGTGCTCTACCTGCATTGGTTGCTAAATAAAACTAAATACATTTGTGTGGGTTTCAGTCAGAGTTATTCACTCCATTATTTCTTGTGGTAACACTGGAACAGAAGTGTTTGCTTTATGTGGTGCTATCAGTATCCAACCTAGTGCTTCTTCTTTATAATCAGTCTGCAGAGCCTCAATAACAAGGCTTTGCAGCGAATGCATGCTGAGAACCAGGGGGAAAAACTTTAAAATATTCCTCAAATAATGCAGTCAAAAGATCATCACATTGCCCCTTATTTATTTTACCACCATATTGTCTACCAAAGAAAAGAACAAGATCAGACTCCCTGCTTTGATGGTTACATTTTTAAATTTTATTATGAATAATCTGCTGTCTCAAAATAATGTTAGTTTTCATCTCAAATAGTGTTTTCAGCATGACCTGAGTAGTAGATTTGGAGAAAATATTTCTGGTTTTTCCCAAGAGTAAACACACCATAATCAGTTCCTTCACAAAAATCCACACTCATACTAAAGATACACACTTTTCCCATAACTGTAAAACACTATTCATACATTCTTCACTGATGCCTCATGCCCCATGGTTGAGGGCATTGTCATCCTGTAAGAGAAAACCCATTAATTCAGGATTTTACTTTAATTTGTCACCTTTCTGCACATGATAGTTTTGTCTTTAATGTTACTTGACAATGTGTTGCTATAAGGGTCATTTGTATGGTCAGTGCCACAATGTAAATGATTTAAGTTGTCATTAAAATGCCAATTTCAGAAAAAAAGCACCTTTGGTCAAAGTGTTTTAAAATAATCCCTCTCGAGTGTAAGAGGTATGTAGTTTGTGTATTGGACTGTTTGAGAGCAAAGAGACTTTGACCTGACAGTTAGCCTCATCTTCAAAATTTGTGTGTTGTTTTGAGAAAATGGTGAATTGTTTCAGAAAATGTGCCTTATCAGTTGAGAAAAACTGTAATACTTCCTGTGATACTGCTGAAGAAAATGTCAATAGCATTAATGTCTCCTGAGTAAGATTTCACAACCTAATAGCAGAGATGCTTCAGTAATCAGCTCTCAGAATTAGGGCATGAAGAAACTTTGACTGCTCTAAGTCTGTTCTTTGATCTTACTGAATAGTTCTCTGAGAGGATTAAACTGTCATATTAGATAGATTTGCCTGTGTGGAGAATAATATAAATCTTCCAATTCCCCACTGCGAGATCCATGACCTTTTGCATCAAGCAACTGTATATAGCAGCGTGAATGAAAAATGCAAAGCTCTCCACATTTAGACACTTTGTTTTTTCTTGTTATGCTTGGCACAACATGTCAAAATTCACTAGGGTGACAGGAAAGAAAAATCTACAACACTGCCAAAAAAGGGCTGCATATGAAAATTCAATTTATTGTTGGCGCAAAGTGCATCTGGCAGCAGCGTACTGAACAAATTCTTGTGATGAAGCATGGGTTGTTTTACTGATACAGCACAGTGACTGTAGCCAGCTGCTGAGAGCACATTCAGCTCTTCTCTGTGTCAGTCAACTGAGCTGTCAGATAACACCATTAGAAATGACCCTTTGGCTCTCCTTATCACCTGCTTTGTGCTGTAGCACATGCTCAGACATAGCTCATGCACCCCTTATGTCAAGGTTCGTGTAATCAGTCCAGGTGATCCTCTCCATGAGTGACAGGTTGCACAGGACATAAGCCACCAAGACCAAATGTCCTGGATCAGCAGCTGTCAGTATTATTTAGGGGCAAGGCAAGTCAAGTTTGATTGTGATGCAAAGCCAAGTGGATTTACTGGGATTAGTCAGACATTAATGGAAGCCGCAGGCTCTTATCATTATTTCACACAGAGTCAACCCTTCCAGGTGGGTTTAAACAAAGTCTGAAATTAATCTATGAATATTTATTGGCCATCTCAAATAAGGCCCTGCTAATCCATCAGGATTCTTTTGTGAGAATGATTAAGAGATATTTTGAGCTTGCCACCTTTAGGGCTGTTTATGTGCTTTGTTCACAGTATCTCAGTGATTAATGCTGTGATTAAGTCTTACCTATGATCGATTGTAACTTTTATTAGCCACCAAGGTCTGTCACCAAGGTGTTTATGATTTGTCTTCAAGTGATTTGGGGGTGTACACAAACACACAATAATCCAAACACGTATGCTTGTGCAGACACAAGCTCGCAAGTAATGAGAAGATTGTTGGGAGAGATGAGGCAATAACTTGCCCCTTAGTTCTGTGTGTACAGTCTCATTGTGTTTATACAGTAATCTTCCAATCCTCCACATACACAAATTATCTTACACACATCAGCAAATGATGTTCAGACATGCTGCAGCCATGAGATGGACATCAGTTACCACTGATAAGCAAAGGGTAGATTTATGTAAATTAGGTCATCACGAGGCTGAGGCAAAGAGCATTGTGTGAATCCATTTCCACACTGTATGTTGTGGTTAAATTCATGTGGCTTGAACAGGAAAAACATTTTGAATAGCTGTTTTGTTTTAAGTCACTTTTACTTAAAATAGCTATGGGTTAGTCTTAGACATAAATTGATGTATGTTTCTGTTAGTATAAGTCTTATATATTTTTTTCTCATTTATATTTGACAGTATCTCAGTTCTATGTGTCTTTGTCTTGTTTCTCCAACTTTCTATCCCCTCTAACTTTTCAGCAGTTTAAAACAAAGTGTTTTATTCTAATTTCTTAGAAGTTTCTGACTCCTAATTGGGTTCTCAGACCTACTCTTGGGTCATTGTTGAAACTTTAAGGGTATCCATTTATTTAAATTTTATGGACTGATATTTGCACTTTAATTAACTTATGGAAAGCAGTAGCCATTGGTTTGAGCAAGGACTCTAAGTAATGTTAATGAATTTTTGTTTCACAATGTCATATTTGTTCAATAGAGTGAAATTACCCATTAAAATCCAAAGCGTTATCATTTCCTTCAGGACTTCTGGTTGATGAGTATTTGGCTCAAGATCAAAATTATCGGGTCTACCCAGTGTTCACAGTGTAATTCAATCAAATACAGTGACTTAATCCACACAACTGTCCTCTATCTAAATCACACTAGACAGCAGACCATAAACATGAACTCTAAAGTTTTATTTTGTACTGATACCAATAACCAATAAAAACTTTCTCTGTGTAAACTGACCTTTTCCTGTGGCCTTTTCCTATGAATAATTGAAATGCTGTGTGACAGTAGCTCTTGGCAGGATTAAATCAGTGTGAAGTGAGGCCTGTTTTAATCTGACCACTGCCTTCAAATATTTAGATGCTTCCATGAAACCCAAAATTGACATTTCACTTGCAGGCTGCAGGTTCAATTCTCTGTGACCGCACAAGAGACTGAGCACTGTTCACAGAGTAGTCACAGAGTCAAAGTTTCTGATTTGACTTAAAGTCAGAGGGGAGTCATCTTTAGCCATCCTAGTAGCATGGGCCTAGGGATGGCAATGTCAGTCTGTCAGTTGGTCTGACATTTTAAAAAAAGCACCTGTCCTGGTATTACAACTTATTCAAAGTGTTCACACATTATTCCAGGAAGTAGTCAACCCTAGTTCTGACCTTTTAGTCACATCAGACAATACAGTATGTTACATATGTGTCTCAGTTTGCTACCAAGTAAAACTAGATACAATTGCTGTGTAGCTTCTATAAAATGAACTGAATCAATTGTATTAGTGTTGAAACAGACTTTTATTTTCATATACCTGCCAGTGACGGGGTATTTACAGCCGTTCTTCCAACAGTTTGTTGATATGTCTGTATCTTTTTTCACAAAATGGGAGATATCGGTGTCAGAAATTCCCCACTTGGGACAAACCAATAAATGGATAAAGGCAAACAAACAGCCAACAAACACACAGTGGTATGAGTATTTCTGTGGGGAAATGTTTTGAAAACTGCGAGCTGTTCCTTGATCAAATGATAAATAGGACAATTCAGTGGCACTGACTGGGCTATGGTCAGTACTCTGCAAAGAGCTCATTCTTCATCCTGCCCTGGTTGGAGTCTAATGGAATAGCAGCCTGATGGTCTTTGACAGATAGAGCAGTGGAGGGCAGAACGGAGGCATATTTCAAATACCGGACATCACCGAGAATAATTCAAACATTCAGTTTACACCTTAATCAACACACTGTAGTGTTTGCTTGTCCTTGCTGTAGTGATCACAGTCACTGAGTGGGAAATCAAATCCCTAACCAGCCTAAAAGGCAGTCCTTGTTCTTAATGCCGCCTACCAAAATCTGATTGAATGACTTTTCTTCAGTTGTTAGTCACAGCCTTCAATGTGTGCAGCACCAGATCTGTTTGAATTTTGGGACAAATCTGAGATGTAGGCGGGAATCTGGAGGTCTGGAACCAGGCTATGGCTTTGTCAGGTGGCAATTGCATGTTTGGAAATGCTCAAGTGTTTCTTTAAAAGCAACTATTTTGCAGTAAACACAGTGAATACAGACAAAGTTGCACCCACTATAGGTAACAAAAGCACAAGTAAAGGTCTTTCAGACTTTCATTAACAAGGCTTGGCTGTTAATGGGCTGAAGCCTTGTAAAGCCACAGAAGGTAGCAGCAATTGGACCCCATAAAAAAGCACTATACATCCTCTGAGGACACATAAAGAGTGGAAGTAACAGCCTCCTCCACAAACAGCTCTAGATAGCTACCTGTTGAAAGTGTCGTGGAAAGTGATTTATTGTCTTGCACCTACACTGTTTGTATAAAGAATCCAGCATAACTGCTGCTGTGGGAAATAGTTGGCTGAAGAACTGATTTACTGTACCACTTTTAACTGTAGTGTTCAAGTCCCTGTGACAGGCCAGGATTCTAAAAGGCAACTATAGAATGGTTGCAATGTATTTTTACTAACTGATCACATACAAGAGGGAATGAGGTCCCTGTTCAGGACCAGTCATCTGGATACCAGTTGATCTGTGTCCAGTGTGTTCTTATCCAACTACACTTTATGTTTTTGTCTTATTAAAGCTTGGCATCATGGGTAACTTATTACAAAACATGTCTCTTTCAAACCCCAGTTTGTCTGGAAATTTTTAATTGGTCACTGTAAACTGATCCTGCACAAAGCCCCCACCTGTTTGTGCTCACCCACTGCTGCTGTCTTCTCTCCCAAGGTGTCTGTCTTCCACAATGTTCAGCTACATGTTTTGGCTCTGGGTGGGTAAATAGGGAATTATTTGCACGTATATTCAGTGAATATACACTACATTCTCCTTTAATGTCTGGGCTGAACAGTTTGTGCTCTACAGTTTAAAGCCAGTGTTGATTGCATACAGTTGTATTTAATATGTATCTCATGCATTTAGAGTTCTATGTTCTTGAAGCCCATAGTTGAAAAGGAAATTATAGAGATAGTGAATAAATGTGGTAACAAAACATCTAGTGATAGTGATGGTATCACTATGACAACTGTTAAATGGGTAATTGAGGGGATATGCAAACCATTAACCCATATTTTTAACGTGTCGTTTCAACTTGGGCAGTTCCCCAATAATATGAAAATAGCAAAGGTTATTCCACTGTATAAATCTGGTGATAAACACAACCTCACAAACTATAGACCGATTTCTCTGTTGTCACAATTTTCAAAAATTCTGGAAAAACTCTTTAATAACAGACTAGACACATTTATTGATAAACATAATATCTTATCTGATTGTCAATATGGTTTTAGGTCGAAAAGATCAACATCCTTGGCCATTACTGACCTGATGGAGGACATTACAAGTGCTATGGATGAGAAAAAATATACGATGGGGATATTTATTGACCTAAAAAAAGCTTTTGATACAGTTAATCATGAACTATTAATGGATAAGTTGGAGAAATATGGGATCAGAGGAATGGTTGGGAAATGGATCAGAAGTTATTTGACACAGAGGGGTCAATTTGTGAAGTTGGGTGAATATCAATCAAGTGAGCTGAACATTGTGTGTGGAGTGCCTCAGGGTTCTGTGTTGGGACCTAAACTATTTATATTATACATCAATGATATAGGTAAGGTTTCTGAAACTGTTAAAATGGTTTTGTTTGCTGATGATACTACCATTTGGGCATCAGATGAAAACTTACAGCAACTCTCTGTAAGGGTTTCAGAGGAATTTGGGAAGATAAAGAAATGGTGTGATAATAATTTACTATCTTTGAATTTAGAGAAAACTAAATATATGGTATTTGGGAACCGTAGACCACATAATGAACTTCAATTGAGAATTGGGGGTGCCAACATTGAACGAGTATATGAAATTAAATTTCTGGGGGTAATGGTTGATGACAGATTATCCTGGAAATCTCATATTAGACATGTTCAGCATAAAATAGCTAAAAATATATCGATATTGGCAAGGGTTAGACATATGCTGGACGTCAAAGCATTGCGGATTTTGTATTGTTCATTGATTTTGCCATATTTGGAGTATGGTGTTGAAAACTGGGGAAATACATACAGGAGTTCACTTCAACCATTGTACATATTACAGAAGAGAGCGATAAGAGTTGTGCACAAGATGGGGTATAGGGATCACACAAATGTAGCTTTCATACAGTCTAAATTGTTAAAATTCTTTGATTTAGTGGAATATAAGACTGCTGTGTTTATGTATAAAGCCAGGAACAATTTATTACCTGGTGGAATCCAAAAGTTATTTGGTGAAAGGGAAGGGGGATATAACTTAAGGGGACATTTAAATTTAAAAGTTCATGCTATACGAACAACCAAAAAAAGATTTTGTATTTCTATAAGTGGGGTCAAACTATGGAATAACTTAACTGTGGACATGAAAAATAGTACCAGAATTAAGGAGTTTAAATATAAATATAAATGTATGTGTTATACAAGATATATGCACGAATAAGTAACAATCTGCTTTATCTATGTAGTGATATTGCTTGCAGCCAATGTTGCATAAATTTTGTATAATATGATGTCATGGGGTAGGACTGGATAAGGCTGACTTCTTCCTACTCCATTCAAACATGTATTAGGTGTAAGCAAACTGATTTTGAATTAGTATTGGTTGGATATGTGTAATCATGTGTGTTATTGTCATTTGATCATTGTTCTGTTCTGTTCTGTCTGCATGTTTGAAAGAATAAATCAATCAATCAATCAATAAGCTAAACTCTCAAGGAATATATTATTACATAATAATGCAACCTTTTGACCAACACAGTCATTACCATTAAAGTACTGGTATAAGCACAGCAAATTGTGTGATAAAAAGTGGCAACATTTAGCTACATACATAATGCCATGATCAATGGCACTTCCAAGTATAGAGTGGAGCATTAACTTGCACAGCATCATCTTTGTCTGCTGCTGCTGGAAGCTGCACGTGGGTAATTGGTGTCACCTATGGCTCATCATTCACAGGCTACTTAACCTGTTCTGTTTCACCTTTTCAGCTGCCAGAAAGTCACAATGCAGTATTCTTCAGCTGTGTCTTGTTTGTGTTGCCTGAACATGCGATTATGACCAGTGTTTTTGCCTGCCCGACTCTCTGCTTGCTTATTTAAGTCCCAAGTGATCTACTGAGGCCAACTGTTCAGAAGTAATCTGATCGAATTTCAGTTAAAGGATTAGATCAAATCTTGATAATGGGTCTTCAAAAGAAAAAAATATGATACTGAAATCTGATTACATTATGTAATCCAATCTTGGTTGTGATCTGGATCAAAGCTTCAGTTTATGTTGTTCAAAACGTTTTGGTAGAAATAGTCTAACTTTGATCCCAAAAAAAATACAGATTATATCCTGAGCCAGGCAAACTTAAAATTGGTCAAATAATACAGCAATTTATAGTTTTATATGTGCATTTATTAATATTTAGCATTTTATTATTTAAGTTTTACAGTGATAAAGTAAATAAAGTAGATAGTACCCTTTCAGTATAGTAAACCAAAGCCAGACTTGAGAGCCGCCTCCTAAAAGCTGAACTTCATATAATGTTTTTCCACCAGCACGGGTCAGCCCTGCCGAGCCGAGGCACAGGTGGCGGAGGGGTGCGGGGCATTTGTCTCACCATTGCAGCTGTTGGACTCAACCAGTCCTGCATGTTCTTTTATGAAGAATGCTCGAAGTCAAATCTGTCTTCAAGATATTTATTACAATATTTAAGAAAAGCAATACAGAGCTCTGGGTTCCGTCTATCTGAAGGCCTATCCACACTACAGAAGTATGGTTCACAGCCTCTTCAGGAAGCCGGAACCCCTAATCTCCTCACCCCAGACAATTTATAATACAATCATGAATATGCAAAATGTTGGTTGATCTGACGTCATCCGTGCTGTCCTTCATCCTCGTTCCTTGGTTGGTTTGTTGACCTCGTTCTGACCCCACATTGGTGTTCCTCTTGTTGTCAGGCAGATTTTAATCTGTGAAATTCTCAAGAACAACATCCTGACCTTTCTATGCCCTAAGCACATAAGCAGTTTTAGGGACAGCACCTCTGGCTCATGTCTCTTCTACCCTTGTGACAGGCAGCGTTGCTATGCAACCTGGCCTTGTTCCTGTTTGTGGTTTCCTGTCTGATTACTTACAGCCTACACATGTTCTGTTATTGTCAGCTCCAAGTCTCCTATATGCTTAAAGACAAGTGAAATGGTTAAATGAAAGGCAATTATAAAGCATATTATACTAAAATAAACATGTAGATATATTTGCTAATGCAGATTATGATGTTAATTATAGAAGGCTAAGCATTTGCTATACTGTTGATAAATGTTGATAATATAAAACTTATACCCATTCACAGCTCTCTTGCAGACAGTTTAGTCATCTCAGTCTGCATCTGTGCTTGCTTCCTGTTGATCTGAGTCCCTGCACTTTGACACATACTCACACACAGCATTTCAAGTGCACAGGTCAAGCAGATTAATCTTTTAAGCAGTTTTGCAAATACATAACATAGCACTATATTATTTTATCAAGAATTTCTTTCTACACAGCCTTCTTTTCTCAGTCACTGTTCTCTACAGGTGCAGCATGGTGGCGCAGTGGTTAGTGCTGTTGCCTCACAGCTTAAGCCAACCCGATGCCTTTCTGTGCTGAGTTTGCATGTTCTAACTGTGCCTGCATGGGTTCTCATGGGGTACTGCGGCTTCCTCCCATAGTCCAAAAGAGGAAATTGCCCATAGGAATGAGTGTGGGTGTTTTTGCTTGTCTGTCTTTAAGTATCAGCCCTGTGATAAACTGGGGACTTGTCCATGGTGTCCCCCTTCTCTTGCTCAATGTCAGCTGGGATTGACTCCAGCACCTGCAACCCTGTTCAGGATAAGCAGTACAGATAGATGTGATATTTGTCCCTAGACAGGCTAGCCTGTCCTGTCATGTTCCTGATTTTGGCAATATTGCACAGGTGAAAGGCAGTTGTAGAGACTTGGTTTATCTGTGATTTAAAGGACATATCCTGGTCAAAAATGACTCAAAAATGGTTCCTCACAGCAGTACTGGAGGCCAGAACTACAGTATGTCATCTAGTATAACTATATAGTTAGACAGAAGATTTCTAAGGTTATAAGTTGAAGTACAATAACTTTGGTTTTGTTGGAGTTTAGTAGTAATAAATTACAGGTCATCTAGGCTTATATGTCTTAAGACATGCTTGAAGTTTGACCAACTGATCTGTTTCATCTACGTAGCAATAAAAATTTATGCTGTGTTTCCTGATAATATTGCCTAAAGGGAGCATGAAGAGCATAAAGAGGATTGGACCTGGCACAGAGCCCCTGGAACGCCATAGCTAACTTTAGTCCACATGGAAGATTCATCATTAACATGAACAAATTGGAATCTATCTGATAAATAAGATTTGAACCAACTTCCTTCAATCCCAATAACATGTTTAAGTCTCTGTAGTAAGATGCTGTGATCAATGGTGTCAAAATCAGCACTGAGATTGTAAGATTTGAATCTTATAGGCTCTAGTTACTTTACAAGCTTTAGTTACTTTTCATAACCTTAGTTTGCTTTAGTTACTTTTCATACCTTTATTTTTCCTTGCTTAAACATATTAAAACTGTATTGATGACTGCCATATTCTACTGAGTGAAACTTTGGAACTGTATTGTTATGGTTGCTCGAACACAGAATGAGCGAGTGGGAAAAAGGACAAACCCAGGTAGCT
Source organism: Monopterus albus (assembly GCF_001952655.1). Classification (NCBI taxonomy): domain Eukaryota; kingdom Metazoa; phylum Chordata; class Actinopteri; order Synbranchiformes; family Synbranchidae; genus Monopterus; species Monopterus albus. The sequence goes on from NW_018127982.1 coordinate 976,405, forward strand.
GGCTTCTGTGCAAGCAGTGAGGTTTATTTACAGTGCAGTACAGTGAAATACGTATAGGAGGGATGTAGGGATAGATGACCGGGTGTCGATCAGCGGCAGCAGAAACACAGTCAATGGTATGATGGGTGATGATGGGCCGGGCTGCGGACGTTGGGATCACTCCTGGGCTGGTCGAGGTGGAGGCGATGATGGCTGAGGAAATTGGAGCATGAAAAGACAGGTTAAAGGAGACTGTGCATCGACCTGTGAAGCAGTGGCTGGTAGAGCTGGGTAAATCCAGAGTCCAGAGGAGAGGTCCGTGGAGGAGGAACAAACAAAGGGCAGCAGGGCAGGATGGTGACTTGAGAGAAACACAGACTTTACAGCGGACGTACTAGGCACAAAAAAAAAACACAACAAGAATACTAACGGCCTGAAGACAGAGATAGAACTGGCAGGGGAGTGAACGGTGAGCAGTGTACAAGTACAGAGGGAAACTAACGAGGCGCAGCTGGTGAATAATCAGGGAAGCGGGGCAGGTGTGTCGAATAGTGCAATCAGTGCAAGGGAGCAGACTAGATTGAGGAAGGTGTAGGACTAAACCAGTCCTTGCATGTTCTTTTATGAAGAATAGTCAAAGACAAATCTGTCTTTTAAGATATTTATTACAATCAATATTTCAGAAAAAATATTCAAAAAAAGCAATTACAGAGCTCTGGGTTCTGTTTCTATCTGAAGCCCTATCACACAGAGAAGTCAGTGCATAGCTGCTGCAGGAAGGCGGAACCACGAGTTTCCTCTGGATAGAGAATTTATAATAAGAGTCATGCAAATAATCTGACGTCATCCGCGTTGTCCTTCATCCTCGTTCCTTGGTTGGTTTCTTGACCTCGTTCTGACCCCTCATTTGGTGATCTTGTTGCCAGG
>NW_018127982.1:980828-1001665 GCF_001952655.1 Monopterus albus
CATAGAAATGTCAGCCTCAAAACAAAGGGGGTGAAATAAAATCTAAGTGAGAAGTTTGTGTGAAGTCATCAGGTGACAGGAGGTGTTGGTGGCCTGGTTTTATACTTTTTAGCTGTTGATGTGGTTTGAGCTGTGCTGCTTCTGTTTTGCCTGGTGTGGTTCTGTGTAGCTTAGCAGCCTGGTTCTGCTTAATTCATGTTGCAGACTGCTCTTTATATTTACCTGATATTCACACAGTGTAAGGCATGAGAGCATGACAGGTTGTACGAACTGCCTGAGAGCACACAAGTGACTTCTTGATGCAAATACTGATAATAATAACAGCCATGTAATTTGATGGAAGAGTGATTTAGCTTTGTTGATTGATGTGAATGTCATACATCATTTCCCTTGTGTTACACAAAGCAAAGCCCTATAGTTTTTCAACTTTATTTACTATTTGCCTTCATGATTTCATTAAAAATAATTTCCTCAAAAAAAATACATACAGCAGTTCAATCAGCTATTTCTCTTCTTTCATGTTATTGGACTGTAAAGCAGTTACCCTGCTGTACTAATGCCATGAAATGTTTATGTGCAACAATATGGTAGTAAAGAATTTCCACAAAGATCTGAGAATAACTACATTCTAATAAATGATAAATGACAGGGGGTGGATCTTAATATTTTCTGACTGTGGCTGAAATAGTTGTATCATTCTTTAAATGCTTTATTGCTTTTTCACTTATCAGGAAAACAAGCTTACAGTGTTGAGTTGTGGTTGAGCAGAGAAATATCACAGTGGTCACAGGCTGAGGTGGAGTATCTGATGGTGAGTCCTCAATACAGTGCTGTGATGATAAGTATTTCACTTATATTGCAAAGGTCTGTGAATGAGATCTGGATGAGGAGCTCAATGAATTACATTTTAAAACAAATAACTTTGTAGTTTTTAGTGATTTACTTTCAAGTACTTGCTTCTGTGGTTTGTCTGTTCACGTACAGCTGGTGGGTCAGTTGTAGACAGGTCTGATGTAGTAGAACAAACCATGAATGACTTTATACAGCATTTTATTTTCATCAGTCAGTCAGTATTTATTTCACACACTACCAAACACTACCACACCCAAACAATCCCATCTAAAATGGAGTCTTACTTTTCCTGTTTATGTACGTCAGACAGAGGTTGGGCTCATCAGCTGTTGTTACTGCTTGTGGGCGGCCATTAGTAACTTTGAGAAGCTTTTAAATGACATGAAAACTTGATGTAGCTCTAAATTAAATTAAATCTTGTCCTGAATATGCAGTGTTACTTTTCATAGATCCACAAGAATTTGGAGGATCAATGAAAGACTTGGCTTTTACAGAACCATGTACAAATTTATTGTTTTATTGTTTTGCACAAGATGAATGACAAAGAAATATACTGCTGGAAAATTTATATCATCAGTGTTTATTGTTTAAGTACCATTCCACTGCATTTGTAAGTAGACACTTAACTATAAACCATTTATACTTTTAATTTTTGACGTTGACTATTGGTTTCCATTCTTTCCTGTGCAAAAGGAAAATCAACTAAAAATTTCTGGGAACTTTGCAGTCCCTGCTTAGCAACTTAACCCTTAAGAAACCAGGGCATCCATAGATTGATTTTAAAATCAGCTCCACGTTACCTTACAACAGTCAGTTCTATCATATGTTAAAGAATAGAAACTAAGCAACACATGGAACAGGAAAACAAATACATCCAGATTTGTAAAGCACAGCACCGTAGTTTGAAAAATGCATATTTATGGTTTTAAGTTTTGTATGTTTTTCACCAAAAAGGATAAAACAAACAAAGAAAAGATCCATGATATGGTCATTTAACATAAGGTAAAGACAAAAGTCTCATTGTTCCTCAATTAATCCTACTTCATAATTCTCTTTTGTGACAGGTGTGTGATAATACTAAAATGACTGTACTCGGGACAAAGAAGACGTGCCTCCTCCTCTCCTTCCTCTGTGTTTTACTGCTGTGCCTTTTCAATATATGGCTGAGAGGATTCCAGGTTCTGACCACCATAAAACCCTTTGACATCCTTAACAGCAGCAGCAGCAACAACAGAAACGTGACCATACTGCTGTGGTACTGGCCCAACAACAAACCAATGAGCCTGGAGGGTGACGTGTGCTGGGACCTCTACCGCATCCCTCGCTGTAAACTGGTGAACCAGCACTTTTTGTTCCCCTCAGCTGATGTGGTGGTGTTCCACAACAGAGAGCTGATGGAGGGATCGCAGAAGCTGCCCTTAGACCTTCCACGGCCACAGGGCCAGAGATGGGCCTGGATGTCCTTCGAATCCCCTGCTCACACTGGACACTTGCAGCAGTATGCCAATATCTTCAACATGACCATCAGCTACAGGAGGGATGCTGATATCACAGTACCCTATGGTGAGCTGCTACCAAAGGAGGCTGGAGGACATCTGGAGGAAGATGTCCCTCTGAATAAGAGCACTCTGGTTTGCTGGGTGGTCAGCAACTTCCACAACTATCACAAGAGAACAGCAGTGTACAAAGAGCTCAATGCTGTAGTTCCTGTGAAGGTTTATGGGAAGTGGCCAGGGTCAGCCCTCTCTAATGAAGCACTCTTACCCACAATCTCTCAGTGCTACTTCTATTTAGCTTTTGAGAATTCAATTGCTAAAGATTATATCACAGAGAAGCTGTGGTGGAATTCTTACAAAGGCGGGGCAATACCTGTCGTCTTGGGGCCACCGAACAGTGATTACAAACTGGAAACAACAGTGGAAAGCGCAATTGTTCTCAGGCTGGAGAGAAAGACTATGTAAAATCTGTGTACAGTACAACAATTTACCTCAGCACAAGGTTTACTCAGATCTAGAGGCCTGGGACAAGGATAATACATATAAAGCTTCCATTGGCAAATTGTAAATTGTACCACATTTCTCCCATTTGTGCACACCATGTTCTAATTTTCTGTGTCAGGAACTATTTATTTTTCATTATTGCATAATTTGTGATATATTTTTCATGTTGTTGCTATTCCAACAATTAAAATGAGAAATAAAATAATCAGCAGATTGACAGAAAATAGATGAAATGGTGGTTGAAAATTAGGGACAAAGCCATTTTTATTGCAGAAAATCTAATGAATCACATTCCGGAAACTCAGGGAACTTTGTCCACACAAGGAGGCACATAAACATTTAATAATTCAACCCAGTGCAACAACACTACAAACTACAACCTGAAAACTTCACGTTTCTTTAACACCATATTTATTGGAGACTTTGAGTTGAAATAAAATATCGTAGTGTTTTTCCCCAATACTGGATTCTTCTGATAACAATCACATCAATGATTTTGGACATCTTACCATCAGTAGCAGTTTCTACAGCCTTGTTCATTTGTATAAAAAAATAAATAAATAAAAAATCTAGGATAAGCAGCGTTACTGCCTTGCTGCTAATACATAATAATAACTGGTTGTTATAAATGGTTAATTTAAACTAAAGTACGACTTTCACCTGAACTAAAAAACAGAACTTGAGAGAGCCATAAACAAACCAGAGTTGCTATTATTTGAAAAAAAGTTACTCAGAGCAGAGCAAAATGAAAACTGTAAGTTTCTCTTAGACTGACAGCCATTTGAAAACATTCAGAGGGCAACTGTGGAATTATTGTAAGAACATTTCCTTCTGTGCCTTGTAAATGTTAAATAGACAGAACAGAACTAAAAACTCAATTCCTGTGCCTTGTAAATGTTAGACAGAACAGAACTAAAAACTCAATTTAAAACTAAAAAGCTAAAACTTGCATCAACAAGAAAAGAATGTAACATTTAAAATGATTTGTTGTCATGTAGCAGCACAGCATGGAAAAATCTGCCAAGAGAAGTTGTTTCTACTGGCCAAAAATGAACAAAATAATCTTTTTTACTGGTCATCCTGCAAGTTCAGCAGTGCATCTACACTGATATATCAGGTCTTCAGGAAAGTCTGTAGTCTGGCATGACAATAACTGCCACCTTCTCCCACCTGCTCTGCTTTGCCAGACTTTCACTCATATGAATGGAAGCTTTTATATATTCAACTGAGATACGAACTGGTGACTGTGAAAGAAATATCATACACAACTAAAATTACTGTCACAAAAGCCATTCATGTTTGTGCACAGGCAACTTTCCTAAAATGCAAATGTACATATGTGCTTGTATGGCACATGAGCATGAGTGCATGCTTGTCAGCAGAAGTGGTATTTTGTTTCCATGGAAACAGCATCACTGAAGTTTCAATCATTTCAATCGTGCCTTTCATATATACAACCCTGACACATATTCAGGATGTTCTGCCACTGCACCGTCCCCTACTGTTATTTCCCCTCTAGCCACCAGGTGTCCTTGGACTTTCTTTTCACTGCCGGTCACCTGAATTCCCCCTCACCTGTTTCCACTTCACTCATCAGCCTCTCTGTATATAAACAGGATAACTTTTGTTCTTTCCTTGCCAGATAGTGCTGTTCCCTCAGTTTCACTGTAAACATTTTTCTTTCCAACCTGTCTGTATCTGTGTTTTACCTGCTTGCTACCTCCTGCCTATGTCTGCTCCTTTACCTGTTTACTTGTCTGTTTGAATTACTTATCTGCCTGTTATAGATGAAAGTGTCTTTACTGATTTTGTCTCCTGTGTATCCCTGACTGTCTCTGCCTGCCTGGTGCTTTGAAATTCATTTGTTTGGACTTAAAGTATCCTGTTCACCCCTTTCATTAAATCCTTTATTGCACTTGCCTGTCTTCTTTGTGTCTATGTCTGGGTCCTCAGAGTTCCCTACATGAAACGTGGCATTCACAAACTAGTTGGAAAGTCAGATCAGTTTCTGGGCACTACCTTTGTATGATTCGGAGCGTGCGTGTTTATTTATTCATTTATTTACTTCTCTGTTGTCACAATTTTCAAAAATTCTGGAAAAACTTTTTAATAACAAATTAGATGCATTTATTGACAAACAAAATCTTATCTGATTGCCAATACGGTTTTAGGTCGAAAAGATCGACATCCTTGGCCATTACTGACCTGATGGAGGACATTACAAGTGCTATGGATGAGAAAAAATATACGATGGGGATATTTATTGACCTAAAAAAAGCATTTGATACAATTAATCATGAACTATTAATGGATAAGTTAGAGAAATATGGGATCAGAGGAATAGTTTGGAAATGGATCAGAAGTTATTTGACACAGAGGCGTCAATTTGTGAAGTTGGGTGAATACCAATCGAGTGAGCTGGATATTGTATGTGGAGTGCCTCAGGGTTCTGTTTTGGGACCTAAATTATTTATATTATACATTAACGATATATGTAAGGTTTCTGAAATTGTTAAAGTGGTTTTGTTTGCTGATGATACTACCATTTGGGCATCTGATGAAAACCTACAGCAACTCTCGGTAAGGGTTTCAGAGGAATTTGTGAAGATAAAGAAATGGTGTGATAGTAATTTACTATCTTTGAAATTGGAGAAAACCAAATATATGGTATTTGGGAATCGTAGACCACACAATGAACTTCAATTGAAAATTGGGGGAGCTAACATCGAACGAGTATATGAACTCAAATTTCTGGGTGTCATGGTTGACGACAGATTATCCTGGAAATCTCATATCAGATATGTTCAGCACAAAATAGCAAAGAATATATCGATATTGGCAAGGGTTAGATATATGCTGGACGTGAAAGCACTTCGCATTTTCTATTCTTCATTGATTTTACCATATTTGGAGTATGGCATTGAAAACTGGGGAAACACTTACAAAAGTTCACTTCAACCATTGTACATATTACAAAAAAGAGCGATTAGAATTGTGCACAAGATGGGATATAGGGATCACACAAATGTAGTTTTCATACAGTCTAAATTGTTAAAATTCTTTGATTTAGTGGAATATAAGACCGCGGTGTTTATGTATAAAGCCAGGAACGACTTATTACGTGGTTAAGAGTTATTTGGTGAAAGGGAAGGGGGATATAATTTAAGGGGTCAGTTAAATTTAAAAGTTCATACTATACGTACAACCAAAAAAAGATTTTGTATTTCTATAAGTGGGGTAAAATTATGGAATAATTTAAGTGTGGACATGAAGAACAGTACTAGAATTGAGGAGTTTAAATATAAATATAAATGTATGTGTCATTCAAGATATATGCAAGAATAAGAGATTTAATCAAGAATGCATGAAGGAAACACTCTGTTTTAAATTTACATTACATTACTTGTTTGGTGAAGAAGAGAATTACCTATGTAGAGATACTGCTTGCAGCCAATGATGCATGAAATGTTTTGTATAAGATGATGTGATGGGGTAGGACTGGATAAGTCTGACTTCTTCCTACTCCATTCAAGCATGTACTAGGTATAAGCAAACTGATTCTGGATTAGCATTGGTTGGATTTGTGTAATTATGTGTGTGTTGATGTCATTTGTTCTGCATGTTTGAAAGAATAAATCAAATCAAATCAAAATCAAATAAACACAATTTGAGCAGACTCATTCAAAACATTTTGTTCAATATCATAGCAAAGAATGTTCCTCTGAGGTTCTCCTTTGCACCAATGAAACATTCCTATAATTGTGTTTTCAAAATTGCCATATCTCTACACTGGCCTCATTTCAAAGTACTGAACTTTTTTTTAAGTTAATGAGCAGTTGAGTAACTAGTTGTGTCAACTATGAAAAACCCTGGCCATAATTTTGGGCAAAACAATTTCCCCCACGAATTGCTGAAGAGAGCTAAAGGGAGAACGGATAATGAAACTGCAAGTGGACACAAACAAATGGATAATAATTTTTCTCAACATTTGCTGAACATTTAGAGAGGTAACAGTTTGCTAACGAGGTCACCATATTAAGTTTATAATGAAGATAAATTCTGAACAGAAAAATATGGCCAGTGGGCTACGCTGCACATGGAGTTTCTGAAATGTCAATTGTAGCAGCTGGTAAGTCATTTAGACTCCAGGGAGACTAGTACTAGTGGTTATCATCCTCAGATCTTCTTGCTTGGCTGCATACCATAGTGCACTGTTCTCTACAAATGAGCAGAAAGTTGGCTCAAGGTGATACAACATAAATTATGGTTTTCAGCTGATGAAAAGGTCAGACTTGAACCATAGCGCAGGACAGTGGGAACCTCCATGCAGTTTTCGCACACATTCACAATACACAACTCTCCTTGCACCCTGCTGAGAGAGGGGCACTATACCAACTGTGATGCATCAACAAGACATTGAACACAGCCAAAACTATCAAAACCATCAAAAACAACTGGTTATTAAAGAGATGCTCCAGAAGAGTGGAAGAGGCTAATTTAATGAGTTCCTGGAAAAGACACAGTTGCAACAAGCATCTGCTATTACATTACAAACTTTGTGTGAATGTAAACTTAATTGTGAGAAACAAGTATATGGTGTGGTTTTACCTCCTCTTTGGGATCTGGTTATAACTCACTGTTTCATGAATAAAGAATGGAGGGATTACTTAATTTTTTACAAGCATGCAAATATTTAGCTTGAGAATAAAAAGCAGCTGAAAGCAGTTATTGATTGTGCATGGTCTTGTTTGTGCATAATAAAAGAAAGAAAGAAAAGAAATGGATGCCCAGTGAAATGTGTGCAGCTTGGATTGTCTGCTGTGTCTGCCTTGCACAGAGAGTTGGAGTTCAGTAAAGTATTTAGTCAAGATGATGTGTTCTTTCATAGTTTCCATGCAGATTATTTTTGCTCATAAGAACACATCTTTACACATCTGACAATAGAAGAACAATGCAAATTATCTGACAAATAATCAAACATTTATTTATAAATAGATGCCTGAAATGACCCCAAAACCAGGGCAGACTGGCCTGCACAGAGGTTATATCACAGTCACTGACTGATAGCCAAACTTGATTGTGATTGGATGGTAGGTGTTGGTTACAGGAAATCTTTAATTATACTCTATACAAACACACACATACACACATACACACACACACACACACACACACACACACAAATTGTCCACACCTGTCTATAAACTGCAAATCAAAGGCTTTCAGTTTTGATCACATATCAGCAACTCCCTTATATAGTGTCACTAAAACAGAACATAATGGACTTCACAAATATATGAATGATAAAAATGTTGTTGCAGTAACATGGCACTGGGTTGTATAGTGTAGGTATGTTTAATATACACATAACTGATAATTTACCTCTCAGTTTTAGTGAAAACAGAAGGCAAATGATATTCTATAAATTAAATACCTTCAGTAAACACACAAAAATGGAATCCAGGTGTCATTTCAAGGATCATAAGAAGGCTATATCATATCAGTTCAAAGGAGGTAGATGATTAGCTTATCATTTCCTAACTCATCTCTCAGTATTTCAAGGTATGAACTTTGAAAAATCTACCTCTCTTTCTATATCACAGAAAAATCTACAGCTTATGATTTACACAGAATTCCTAAAAAGTCACTTTTTTCCACAGGAACAAACCCCTTTATTGGGATTCATATGCTACCACTCATGCCTTTTTCAAATGGATGCTCAGTGACAGATTTCCAAATATTCATGTCACTGGCAGCCTCATATAAACCAGCATCACTAACTCCACGCTCTGCACTATGTTTAAATCCCTAAACCCCCACTGGCACCATTTCTAAATCCCATAACCCCTGCCAATCTATACTTGATGGTAAAATGTAAATAGCTACCCCCTCACATCACTGTGATTGAAATAGGAGGGGGAAAACACAGTGAGAGATACAGCTGAAGAGCAGCACCTGCTGGGCTCACCTCCCTAGGAAACCAAGAGACAAAGTAAGCATCTTATTTAATAGAACATAATATTAAAGGAGAGCTCCCTCTGTGACAAGCGCTAGTGGCAGCTCCAAGTGAGAAAGCACAGCATAGAGTCATGCGTTTGCCCCAGAGAACAGCAATTACAGTCAGTTTTGGATTAAAACTGACTCTAAAGACGTGTAGGTGGTAAAATGTTAATATGTCTTTGACAGGTTTTTAAAGTTTGACTCTACCTATGAGTCTGAACTGAACAAACATCAGTCTATTGCTGAGGACCACGAGATGCTGAAGAAATCTAGAAGTGGACCTTGAGTGTTTTTTTTGTCAATCTTTATGCCACTGCCACATGAAAAATGCAATGCTCGAAGCACTGTATTACAGTGAAATCTCATAAAAAAGTTAACTTCAAATACTACTCAAGCAAATCCATACTGACAACTGAAATGGTAACTGGTTCCCATAAGGTCACAGGCTAGCCCCACCATTAATCAAAACACTGGTATATAAAGGCCACGTTCTGGCTTTTCTCTCAAGCCTTACACATGTAGCTTAAACCCTAAACTGACATTTGGGTACATATAAATAAACAGAAACAAAAAGCTCTGATAATGCCTATGATGAAATGACTACTACTATAATAACACACCACCAATAAGTAGTTTACAGAGCAGCATTTGCCAGCATGATGAATTTGTTTGTGCTGAACATGTTGTTCAGTATTGCTTGAATTGCAAGGTCTTTGTTGTACTATCATAAACTGTTTCATATCGTGCAGGATGTTTGTATACTGTTTTTTTTGGCACACTGTAATTATAAATAAAAAACCAGACATATGGTGATGTTCCTTTTTTATCTTTTATGTTTAGGTTTCCTTCAAACAATGCCCCCAGTAACTCAGAAACAAAAAGATTTGTGTCAAATACTGTTAATAGTCCAGTTATGGTGTGAGCTTTATTTTTAGTGAAGAGGCTGAGTCCTTGCATTTCTTGTGCACTTTATTCAAGTTAAGAGTATTTGATGTCTCCAGGGCGGCTATCAGTTTGCAAACACCCTAGATGAACACAAACTGTTGATTTCTTATTGCATGCAATGTCAACTTGTTTCCCTACTCTTTCTTGTGGTCCTCTAAACTGGAACACTGAATGGATAGTTAGAAATGCCAGACTCTAAAAGAGGAGTCCAGCCATCATCAGTCAATGGGCTTCAAGTTGACTGTGGGCTAGATCCAGCTAGATCGATGTCCTTTCCTCCCAGAGGGGATTTAAGTGTATTAGCATGAAAACGGCAGCAGCACCTACATTCAAACATGGCTTACTTGCTTTCTGGAGGATTTCAAAAGAGCTCAAGTGGCCAGTCTGATTAGGGAAAGTCAATACTGGTACAAGAAGGAGCATCAATTTTAACTTTCAAAATGTTGCAGCATGAGTCTTATTAAAAATACACCCTACAAACTTTCCCTTTCTTGTAAAATAAATGGTGCACCTTACCTGACAGCTTTATGCAAACTATTTTTATTTAGGATGGTATCATCTTCTCTTGTTTCAGTTATGTTTTCATGTGTTTAAATATTGGAGCTATTGATTTCCTCATCCTCCCTAAAATGAAGTTGTTGTCTTAGATGCATTCAAACACATGCAGTAATCTGTCTTGTTTTTAGCTGCTGTTACTATTGACTGACTCTCTGCAGAGCGCCAGTCATGAACACAGAGTTATAAGCATGGATTGATTACTGGCCGGGCCTACTGGGCACAGACCCAGGGGCCAGAGGGCTGTGGAGGCCCGTGAACCTCGCCTGCAAAATATTCCAGAAAGAGATACAAAACAAGCACAAAGAGACCCAAAAACATCTGCAAAGAGAATTCTGCAAAGGACCACAGAGATGCAAAATGACACCAAAGATTTTCAAAATGACCAAAATGATGTGTAAAATGACCATAACAAAAAAAAAAGAAAAAAAAAGAAAAAACAATGACTACAAACAAACAAAGAGATGCAAAAGTGGGAGTCTTTTATATGTCTGAGCCCAGGAGCCCACTGTATCATAATCTGTCAATGGTTATAAGATTAGAAATACTGTACCAGTTTAACTGTGCCTTTTCCCTCTAAAACTCACTGTTCGTGACTTGAAAGTGAGAATGAAAACTTACCTTTACACAGAGGCCTGTCTGCAACTCATAATCATAGTTTTTTCATAATAGTGGTTATCTTTTGTGTTATGCTGAAAGATAAAATTTTCAGTCGACATGATTTCAATGAGGATCATAGATGGTGAACATTAAATGACAAAAACAAAAAATCTTAGACAAATAAAACAGATGAAATAAAAGAGACAGTTACATTTTTAAAGATAAACAAGCAGCTTGTAGAGGCTAGTTCATTACGCACCACGTTGTTGCAGTCAGTGTAAAGGGCAGGAGAGGAGAAGGCTGAGCTTCAGGAGATGAACAGTCTCGAAGACAAACCTGAGCCTCTAACAAACAATCTTAGGCAGCAGAAACACTTGCCAGAAAGGAGTTATTCAAAAGCTGCAGGACTTGCCTTTTGAAATGTTTGTAGTTTGTGGAATGACGTCGAAGCTAGTGGTGTATTATTTTGGAGCAGGAAAACACCACAGAGTACAAACTATTATCACCCTGGTCATTCTTAACCCAAAGGAGTTGTGTTAGCCCCTTCTTAGATCAATCTTAGATGCTGCATCATGGTTAAATAAATGCACCTATTTTGTACCTGAAATGTTATGTGTATTGCTTTGTTTTCAATTGCCTATTTGGCACAGCTGTTAATTTGTCTTTTGCTGCTACTGTTGTCTTTCTTTTTCTTTATCTTTTGCTTTTTTTTTGCCTTTCTAAGTTTCCTTTAGCTATTTTCTGTGTTTCAATAAATGTTTCTACAAAATAGTTTGAGACAGTAACATACTATATTACAGATTTTATCTTCAATTTGCTGCTGGGGGCTCACTGTTTCCATGCAAACTGATTCCAGGATCACACTTACAAATTCAGAGGATCTTTTTAAAACATTCACCACATGCAGGATGGTGAAAAAGTCAGGACACAATAACAAATAGAATCCTACACAGGGACCTGCCATGCATTATACTATTTGGGTTTTATGATGCATAAAAAGAAATAAAGAAAAATAAATAAATAATAATTACCTTTATTTTGCCAAGCATGTTACACACACAAGGAATTTGTTTCCAGTACAGAACCGAGGCAGCTATCTGCAGTGCCAGCTCACACCGATGGCTCTAACCATCTTGGGGGTTCAGTGTCTTGCCCAAGGACACATGTGGACGGCAGGCACCATGATTCAAACTTCCAACTCTCCAGTTGGGAGACGACCACTCTACCCACTGAACCACAGATACTAATATTGATAATAAACACGGTTTGGTGGTTTATGTTTGTGGTTCTATAAGAACAGAATATAATATAACAGGAACAAAAAATAGGTAGGAGCACCTAGCCCCCCCAGGTTAAAGTCCCTTGCAGCAGAACTGCAAGAGCAGTCCCCCCACCCCATTATCCCACACAAACATGTACCCTGTCCCCAGTCCCTAGTGGTGTTTTTCCATCAGCATGGGTCAACCCTAGTTTCCGCATCTTGATTGTGTAGGGGCAGCGTGAGCTGCTGAGAAGGAGCACATAAGTTTGAGTTAGCACAACTAGGTATTTAGGAATAGGTAATCTGGAACACTAGGAACAGATGGAAATGGAGGCCAACCTGTGTGCACCCAGCTCGGCACAATTAAAATGGGCTGACCCATGCTGATGGAAAAACACCATTGGCCTCATTGTCAACCTAGCCAGTTCGTAGCTCTAGCAGCAAGACATTGCCCCCAGTGCTCCACTGTAGGGCCAAGGAGCCACCCCTCCACCTCCAAGGTCTCATCATGGGCAGGGCCCCACTGAGCACCACAAGAAGTCACCACACCCTGACAGGAAGATCTAGAGGGAGCCCTGGAAGGGCAATCCCAGTCAACAACCCCCAGACCCAGCAGGCCATGCCCTGCACATCTCAGTCACTCAAATTTAACAATCCAATCCAACAGCAAAAAAACAAACCAAAGGTAGGAGCAACAATGACAGTGGTACAACAGTAATGGTGACATTCACTATAAGACAGAATCACATTTGATTTCTAATTGGAGAAATATAATGAATATTTCAATAAATTTTGACAAGCAGTGTTTTGATGCTGCATCCATCTTTTTCCCATTGAAGAACATGCCTCAAGAACTACACACCTTTACGGGCTTTTTTCTGTTTGCATTCACACTGCCAACAGGAATGATGAAGTGATGTATACACTTGGTTTGATGTAACACTAAGCCAGCTGACAGTTAGTGATTATCCAACAAGCTCACAACAGTTAACACATAGCAACATTACATTACCAGTAAGTTTGTTGGTTGCTAACGTTAATTATATAAGGAGTCACTAACCCTCTGCAGAGGCTTACATTAGCAGACTGCAGCTCCCCATGCTACTGGTGATGGCTGTTGATCACTATACACTGCTCACACAGGTTTTCCTATTGTGCTTGGAGAGTACCTACCCTGAAGAGCTAAAAAAAAAATCCCTCAAAACGACATTCTAAGAAGTGTTACTGTTCTCAGACATTGTGGTGCAGACACACAAAAAGAGGGTACTTTGTCCAACAGTTCTAAGAACTATGACAAAGTTCCAGTCCAAAAGCACCTATTGCTTCACTAAGCAGCTTCTACTGGTTGGCCACAGTGCCTTTGTGGAAGATGGTGGGTTCTGTGACTGATAATAGAACTTTTACTAATCAGATTAAACAATGCCCTTACTTTAGCATACATTTCAGACCATCTAAGACCCCAGAACGTAGGATTTAGAACCCAAAAGCCCAGCATCAAATCAGTGCAGGGGGCTGCTTTAGCTGGGTGTGTTATTTAATGAACTGTTGAGACAATGTAATGTGAATCAGTCTATTTGGGTTTTTAAGTTTAAAGGCTCAAACACTGCACAAAGGTCTGTGTTTAAACTACAAGTTGTGGGATGTTTTTTGATTAGTTCTAGTAGAGCTATATAGAAGAAGGTGTTTGCATATTTACCACTGGTAATCAGTTGTTTATATAGGTATATATAGAAGAACGGGAAATGGGGAAGCCATACCTGTACTGTCAAACTGAAAGAAAAAAAAAAAACAGCCAAAAACAGCCACGGATAGCCCCTGTGAACACAAGAATATAATTAGAATAAACTAATTTATAAATTGCTTTTGGCTGCCATGCACCAACTGGACCTAGCATCAAGCAGTAATTGTGTTAAAATCCCCTCCATGACTGAAGTGTAAAATTATAATTCACCACTTCAGAGGACCGATCTTGGAATGCGTAAGACATGGTGGTTTCTGTGCCAGACTTTTTTTGGCACTTTTTCAACCATGGCTGGTTGTTTTTCAATAGAGGGACATGAAGCGACTGTCAAGGTATGCTTTAATTATGAAAACCAAGCCATGGCACTTGGTACTAACAAACAGGTTACCTTTAAACTTGCCACTACTAGTTCTGCTGCAGAACTTGCTTTAATAAACTGAAATTCAAGTATAGACTTTGGAGAATAAAATATAAAGATAATAGTACTGAGAACTGAATAAAAAAATAACAACAAAAGCATAGATCATTGATATTAATTAATAAAGATAATACTTAAAGAAAGTAAAGTTTAGAAAGCATTTGAACAAAAATTAGTTTTATGCAAAGATTTAATCAAAGATGAAAAAACACCTCAATATGCTATTTCATAAAGTGGAGCCAATCTACAAAAAGATATCTGATTTTGACTATGGACCTTAGCATGCTGAAAAGTTTTGAACAGAGTATGCAGCTTTAAAAACTTCATAAATACCTGAAATATCTAAACCACTGAGCCAAAATTGGATTAATGTGATCTACATTTTCCTTGTTTCATACAGAAGTCTTGATGCTGTATTTTGAAGAATCTGTTGGCCTTGATGCTGAAAGAAGAAGAACCCTTGTCCAGAGGTAATGACGGGATAAATGGTGTAGTCCTCTTGTATTCCTGACTGAATAGTCAAGTCAAGATTTTTATTTGCCATTTATGCATAAACAGACAGTCTAGGCATATAAGAATTCTTGTGCTCTCCTTTGGAGTTAGGTAAGGAGTCAAAGGCCAGAAAGAACACTTAGTCTTAAAATAAAAAAGTTACATAAGGCAACAAAGTATTAAAACCACAATACACAAAAATAGGGTAATAGTATTTTCCTCAGTGAATTTCAAACACAAAATATTATTTCTTAGCTGACAAAAACATAAACAAGTTTAAGTACAGACCATTATATTATTGGCAAGACTACCCACTTTGTGAAAATTTTGGAGACTAAAACATGATATCTGAAAATTATAGTGTGAGGTTTATAACCATTAAGCTGCATGATGTTTTGTGACATCATGTGCCTAATGTCTGCCTGACCTGTCTCCTGTGTATCCAGCAAATCAGAATTGGTTTGATTCCAAGGTAAAGTATTGTATCATCAGCGTAGCTGTGGAAGGAGACATTATGACTCAAAACCAAGTGCCAGGAGTAACAAACAAAGAGAAAATAATTAGGGAGCCTAGGGAGTAACCACAATTCAAAAAATGCTCATCATTATACACAAGATTTGTAACTGAAAAGGTTTAAGCTGCACAAAAGAACAAAAATGGATGCAACATTCCCACACATCCAGACCACTGGGTATCCATGTTTATATTTGCAGAGCTCAACAGCAAATATTGATTGATTAAACAAAGAACTATTGTGGGCTTTGAATGCAACACTGGGCATTATACTCAGTATTGAACTTTAGTGTTGGAGCCAAAGGGGCCAATTAGTTGGGCAACCATTGTTTTGATTAGTAACAGGCTTTTTGACACTGGGGCCCTGGTGAATTTACAGTGCTTGCACAGGAAATTGTTTAATCCATGGTTGTGAGAATTTTCAAAAACATAAGCACTTTTCACATCACTAATATGTCAGTATAATTTAAAAGTCAGACATTGCAAAGGTTTCCAAAGCAGTTTAGACTAAAGAGCAACACATCTGAGAGTGGCCTCACACTCTGTTTAATGATTTCGTTATGGAGCCTGTCAGCTTAAAAAGTCCTTTCAAACAGCTTTCCCAAAATCCCTTTTTTCTAGATCTACTGATAAGATTCCTGTCTTTTTTATTTTATATTGTTTGGATCTGTGGAGAATATTTTATGTGGTTCTGGTTAAAATGCAAATTATTGAACTGATGACTTTTTTTGTGTATCTTTTAACATCTAACAGTGTAAACTATATCATATTCAGCATTTTCTATAAAATATTTTCATTTAAAAATCAAATTGCGCCAAATCAAAGAGCCGTGGAAGATTTACTAGACCACTGACCATGAGCTGGGACAGATTATTATGGTGATACATGGCCCTAAAGACAAGTTTAGCTTTAAGGGGTGTACATGCTACTTGCATCACTAAACACAGAGCCCACAACCATCAGTGTGTTCGCAGCACAAGGCTTTACGGAGTTGCCACTGCACTTCCGCAGTGTAGAGGGAATGACATTCTGGATGATGAGGAGGAAGAGAAGTAGTTGTGTGTGTGGTATTTACTGAACACCAAGGAACCAAGATGATGGTCTGTCTGTCCTCTAAACTAGATGTGAAGGGAAAATAGAGAGTCAATGCACCTATAAGATGACAAGATGCACTTCAGGTATTTTCATATGTTTGCAGAGCAGTTTGATTTACTGATTTCCTGATTTGATCTACTGCACTGAATCAAGCCACATGCCAGCACACACATGCCTGTAGCTTAGAAGTAGCACTGAGATCACTTAATACTACAGATCCTATCAAAAGCCAGGAGCCGTGTGCCATAGTGTGCAGAGGTTAAAAAAAATGACCGGCACATGCCAGGCCCACATGCTGGCATGTAGTGACATGATTGCAGGGGGATTTGATTACGTGTGGAGGATTTGCAGCACC
Organism: Monopterus albus; assembly: GCF_001952655.1. Lineage (NCBI taxonomy): Eukaryota > Metazoa > Chordata > Actinopteri > Synbranchiformes > Synbranchidae > Monopterus > Monopterus albus. The sequence goes on from NW_018127982.1 coordinate 997,656, forward strand.
CTCTGCAACAAGTACGCTGCCTGCTTTAGTGTCATACTGCTGTACTCACATCTCTGGACAATTGGATATGATTGAATACAGGGCAAAGTTTGGTTTGTGGATAGACAACATATTTGAAACTTATAGCTTTATTATGTTTACAAGTGGATGTGTCACTGTTAAACTGAATGCTTTGATTTGCCGTTTTAACTAATTAAAATGTAATGTCAACCAGGCTTTAGAACTCTGATGAAGAGGATTTATTTTTCATTCTATCTGGTATAGCCCCTACATCTCTTATCAAGGTCTCTGTCCTGTGAAGCTCTTTACTAATAAACGCTTGAGAACACACAAAGCCTTGAACAGAAAAAAGATGAAAAGCAGGGAGTGAAGGATTGTGCTTAATCTCTAAGGGAGCCATGAAGGGAAGATGGACAGAAATGGGTAGAAAGAAGATGAGACAACTGGAAGACAATGTTTTGACCTTTGAGTTGTGTGCAGATTGTATACATTGCCTGAGTGTGATGTTGAAAAGACACCAAAACATCAAAAAGCTCAAACTAGCAAAACTCCCTGAGAAACCTTGAACCACTTTCAGACTACTGACTGCAGCCTTACTCACCTGCTAAAAAGTCCATTGATAAGGCTTTCTGTAACTGCTTATTTCACAACCTTGATAAGAAGATAATGCCACTCAAGGTAGAGGACACAAATTTTGAGTGTGTGTTTTGTATTCTCTGTATGTTTAAGAGCCTTCAGCATTTTTATTTTTGCCTACATGTGGACCATTTTGCATGTGTACCAAGAGAAATCAGTCTGTTGTTTCCAAGGGCTTGGGAACTAAAGGCCAGTGCTGTAGGTTATTTATCATTCTGGCTGTTACCTCTTCTTTCTATTGTTCCAATCTCTATTTCACTCTTTCTCTTTCAATCTCCACATGAGATGTTATCTTGGACCTCTTAATCAGGTTACCAGACACAGCTGTTTATGCCTCTAGGAGGACGGAGTCTTGTCGACTGTCAGGATGCATTGTTCCACCAGTGAAGAAGAGGAGATGAAGTGATTCAAGGTTGCATTCACAGCGGTACTGGGAACTCTGAATAGACAGAGAGATAATGGGGAAAAGGGGGCGACAGAGAAAGACAGGGTGTCGAACCCTTGTAGGTCAGCCACCATTGTCTATGATCTCAGTTAAGTTTGAAAATGGCCACCACACCGACTGTGACTCCTATGCAGCAGTTTTTCATCTGTTTTAAGTGGACGCTTCCCTAATGACACACTAATCATTCTCTGCTGCGTTTTAGAAGCATTAGTAAACATTTCAGCAGCGCCTTGTGGTCCCTCAAGCTTCCATTATGTTTTTTTTTTCTTGATAAACAACATTAGTATATTGGTGTGCCAGTGAGATGGATTGAACAATCTGTGTGCCTGTTTAGTCATCCCTCTCTTGATTTCTGTGTCCCAACCCTCAGCTCTGAATCCCGCTACCTGTCCCTCCTCTTTCTGGTTCTAAACTGAATGCCATTTTAAGTGCGGTTACTGGGGCTTCTCATCCAATAGGCTGCACTTATTAATACAAGTTTTTCAGCACTGAGAGGAAACCAGACCTACAATAATTGTTGGTGACAGTGCTGAAAAAGTCTTTATTACTGCCTCTCTGTGTTTGTGCCACTTGTCACAATAAATGGGGTTTATCTTGTCTTTGCAATGTCTAGCTTCACAAAACCAAACAATGTCAATCATGGTAAACTGGTTTCATGAAAGTACAAATCAATTTGCTGTCAAACCTGGCTCTTCCAATCCAGTCTTGAGCACAATGGGATGGGATCTGTGACAAATTACCTATCACATGCCATGTGGACAGATTCATAGTGGTGAATAAAATTAAACTACTGCTAGCCTTCAAAGGCTAGGGTGTTGTCGAGCTGCAGCAATACTGATGCAAGTTAATCCAAAGTATTTTAGGAACCTGCAAATATTTTGAGACACCAGTAAATTTTGTGCTATCAAATATCTAAATATGAATGTTTCAAACATTTGATCCAATTTTCTATGGGCAAGTAAATAGCTGCAGTTATGCATGATATTTTACATGGTAGAAATAAATAACTGTGACCCTGGCAACATACTGTAAGTTCACACCAAAGAAGATGGTTATTATAGATTCTTTCAGTACTGCATTAATCCTCCCATAAACGATTTTAACAGTGTTCTATTCAGTGTTCAGTATTATTATTATTTTCCAAATAGAGATGAGCAACATTAAATTTCTCCTCTTGTCCACAACAAAAAGATACACTTGACAGCTGCTATTTCATTTTCAGCACCAGTATGTCACTTGGACCTTCCTGCCCTTTTTGTTATGCTTGATTATAATCATACAACAGCAAAGTGGCTGCACAAAAATGTCAAGCACATATATTAACAATGAAAAACAACATTTTACATGCTGGCAAATATATACTGCAACAGAACAGAAATTGAACTCATGAACAGCACTGTAACGCTCCTGAAAAGCTGTCAAATGACTGTGCCACTGTCCTGCATAGCCAAGACTGCTAAGTGTCAGCAGCAAAACACATAAATAATTCAGAGCATTTGACCTCTCTAGGCAAAACTATTACTGACACAGAGTACAGGTTATTCAGTTTTTGTAGAATTTCTATTGGCATGCTTATTTATTATCAAACATTTTCACTGGAAATTTCCATAGAAACACACAATGTGGCTGCATAAAATTACAATTGCAGTGCAAGTACATACAAAGTCATGGGAAATACGCAAGTACGTGCTAATAAATTCAAATTGAGGCGAAGACCCCTTCAAGTAAAAGATAACAGACTGAGTGAAAAATTTTCACTTATCCTGAGGCTTGAAGAATCTACTTCATAAACATAAAAAGACAAAAGTAAAAAGGAGAGAGTTCAGAAAATATAAAAAAGAACTAAAGTTTCTGAGGTCAGAGTCTGAGCCGTTTCATAAACAAACACACACCATACACACACATATGTTTCTAGCCACTGACTTCTAGTCAGTCAATCATTTTGGATTTGGAGAACACAGACACGGATAGTGGAAGTATTGTGACAGACATGAAGAAGAACTTTTATTAGTTTGGCTTCACTTCCAGGCTGCCTACAAAAGTTATAAGTAAATCTGAAAACACATTTTGTGGTACATGTGAAAATGACTTGCACCGACTGTAGTGTCCAGGTTGTATCAGAGGGTAGTGACAAAGAACCTATACAGTGTTTAGGTCAGTGGAGTTGTTAACCTCTATGATTGTCATCCCCCACTTTCAAAATGCAAAAAAATTGTTCTCATATATTTTTTTGTAGGTTGTGCTGTCAGACAATTGGCTGATCATAAACAAGTGATTTGATCTTGACTTTTCTTTGAAACAAAAATCACTTCAGTTCTACACTGAAATCATTTACCACATGATTTGGTGTCAAAGTTATCTGGCAACATAAAAATACAGTAGCTTTGTAAAACATTCAAAACTCTTAACTTATGTTTAAAAAATCTGCAAAAATAGAGAAAAGAAATTAGCAGCAGTATGTGAACTAGTGAGTTTAGATTTGTGCAAAAATGGAAGTTATATTAATTTAAAACTATAGCTATAACAATAAAGTGTGCAGAAAGTGAAGTGAATACTTTCTGAAGCCACACAGTATATTGTGAACATTGTGACTGGCTATTTCAGTTCAAAATGAGTTCACATCAGTTCAATTGAACACTGTCACATCATTGGGGGCAACAGAAAGTTGGCTTTTTAAAATCATTGCGACACAGTACCAACCAGCAAATGCGTACACTGTGCAAAATGCAGGCAAAAATGCCACTGGGTTTTTATATCTCAGAACAAAGACAAAAAGCGTGTTTTTAGAAGTCATTTACCCGAGTTCGTATGTCACCATTAACATGACAAAGGTCAGGTCTGATCACAGGGAGCAGGAAGTAGTTGAATGTCAAGTACATACAGTATATCAAAAGACAAATCTTGAACACAGTAGTCACTGTCAGTACAA
>NW_018127982.1:1001683-1012516 GCF_001952655.1 Monopterus albus
CCTGCTGAAAAGCCAAAGGCAATTATTAATCTTAAATTAATAGCATTCAACTAAAGCAGATTTCAATTTGTAAAGAAAATTCACCTGAGGGGCAAATATGGTGATAAGTTTAATAAAGCCTATGTCCCTTCACTGATATGACTGCATAATAGCAGGATGGTATGTATTTAATAACAAGGATCATGAGAATAAAGAGAAGAAGAGAAATAAAGGAAGGACTGAAAAGGAAATTAAATTCAGACTTCTGCTGAGTTGACCCTCATTTGGTAATGCTGATTCTCTATTCATTTTCATAATGGGTTTTGTGATGTTCATTTGCTGATAGTATTTTGCTGTAATGTTGATTTGAAGCTGGTGATAGAATTGTCATTTATGTTGATTTGAGAAGCTATTCCACTTTGTTACTGGAAATATTTTTAATTGGTTCATAATATCATATTTGATACTACCAGCAAATCTTTAAAGAGCTGAGTGAATGTGATACTATAGTGGCCTGAAGGCTCTGATGAATATATTTATCATGACTGTTGAAATGTTAACACTTTAAATAGTTGCTTTTGTTTGTTTTTCCCCACCCAGAAGGAAAGGGTCTGTAGAGATCTGATTGAAACCAAAGGGAATGTTGCTTATTGTAAATATGTTAAATATTTATAAGCAATGAATCCAAGTGCTGATAAGAGTTGGGTCACAATTAAACAGGAGTGGAAAGTAACAAAGTACATTTACTCAAGTACAACTTAACTTTGTACTTTGACTGTTTTCACATTCTTCTACTTCAACTTCACAACATTCATTCATTTTCTACCGCTTAGTCCCTGAACGGGGTCACGGGGGGGGGGCCGGAGCCAATCGGGCGAAGGCGGGGTACACCCTGGACAGGTCGCCAATCCATCGCAGAGCTAACACATAGACAAACAACCACACACACACGCACTCCTATGGGCAATTTAGAGACACCAATTAACCTAAGCTGCATGTCTTTGGGAGGAAGCTGGAGTACCCGGAGAGAACCCACGCAAGCACGGAGAACATGCAAACTCCACACAGAAAGGTCCCAGGTGGGGCCTGAACCCAGAACCTTCTCGCTGCGAGGCAACGGCGCTAACCACTGTGCCACCGTGCTGCCCAACTTCAAAACAGTTCAGTGAAAAGCACTGCACTTTTTGTTCATGTGTTATTTGATAACTTTACTTAACAAAATAAGACTTTATTGATCCCAGGTGATAAATTCATAAGCTACCAAGCAGTATGTAAAATACTTCTACTTATAGGCACATAAGGTGGTAATCATTAGCTCCCCCTTTTACCAGCAGTAAAACATGTACCAAATGTCAAAATGCGAGTTGTCAGTGTGACGAGAACGAGCTGGAGGGTAGGGATCATTTGGAGTAAAACAGCAAGAGAGGAAATAAACTGAATGAATAAAGTAAATACAGCAAATATGAAAGAAAACTGAGTAGGTATGAAGACAGAAAAAAAGCATGAGGTGGGGTTTTAAAACTAATCTTAGTAAGTATTGATTTTACTGCTTTTCCATTTAAACAGGTGAGAGCAGATGAATAATTCATAAGAAATGTAAGGGGAATTTCACATTCTCTCTCATTTATTAAATATTTCATTCTAAGTAAAAGGTCCATCCATCTATTATTTGGCTTATCTGATAAATCGACACTGGACGAGAGGCAAGGTTCACCCTGGACAGGCCACCTGTTTATCACAGGAAGAACACAGAAACAGACAACCAGTCACATTCACACTTACAGTGGTGTGAAAAAGTGTTTGCCCCCTTACTGATTTCTTATCTTTTTGCATGTTTGTCACACTGTAATGTTTCAGATCGTCAAACAAATTTATATATTAGTCAAAGATAACACAAGTAAACACATCATGCAGTTTTTAAATGAAGGTTTTTATTATTAAGGGAAAACAAAATCCAAAACTATAGAGCCCTGTGTGAACAAGTGTTTGCCCCCCTGTCAAAACACTGTTTTATCGCACCTGAGTTCAATTTCTCTAGCCACACCCAGGCCTGATTACTGCCACACCTGTTCGCAATCAAGAAATCACTTAAATAGGACCTGCCTGACAAAGTGAAGTAGACCAAAAGATCATCAAAAGCTAGACATCATGCCGAGATCCAAAGAAATTCAAAAACAAATGAGAAAGAGAATAATGAAGCTCTATCAGTCCGGAAAAGGTTATAAAGCCATCCCTAAAGCTTTGGGACTGCAGCGAACCACAGTGAGAGCCATTATCCACAAATGGCGAAAACATGGAACAGTGGAGAACCTTCCCAGGAGTGGCCGGCCGACCAAAATTACCCCAAGAGCGCAGCGACAACTCATCCAAGAGGTCACAAAAGACCCCACAACAACATCCAAAGAACTGCAGGCCTCACTTGCCTCAGTTAAGGTGAGTGTTCATGACTCCACCATAAGAAAGAGACTGAGCAAAAATGGTTTGCATGGCAGAGTTCCAAGACGAAAACCACTGCTGAGCAAAAAGAACATAAAGGCTCGTCTCAGTTTTGCCAGAAAACATCTTGATGATCCCCAAGACTTTTGGGATAATACTCTGTGGACAGACGAGACAAAAGTTGAACTTTTTGGAAGGTGTGTGTCCCATTATGTGTGGCGTAAAAGTAACACCGCATTTCAGAAAAAGAACATCATACCAACAGTAAAATATGGTGGTGGTAGTGTGATGGTCTGGGGCTGTTTTGCTGCTTCAGGCCCTGGAAGACTTGCTGTGATAAATGGAACCATGAATTCTGCTGTGTACCAAAATATCCTGAAGGAGAATGTCCGGCCATCCGTTTGTGACCTCAAGCTGAAGCGAACTTGGGTTCTGCAGCAGGACAATGATCCAAAGCACACCAGCAAGTCCACTTCTGAATGGCTGAAGAAAAACAAAATGAAGACTTTGGAGTGGCCTAGTCAAAGTCCTGACCTGAATCCAATTGAGATGCTGTGGCATGACCTTAAAAAGGCAGTTCATGCCCGAAAACCCTCCAATGTGGCTGACTTACAACAATTCTGCAAAGATGAGTGGGCCAAAATTCCTCCACAGCGCTGTAAAAGACTCATGGCAAGTTATCGAAAACGCTTGATTGCAGTTGTTGCTGCTAAGGGTGGCCCAACCAGTTATTAGGTTTAGGGGGCAAACACTTATTCACACAGGGCTTTGTAGTTTTGGATTTTGTTTTCCCTTAATAATAAAAACCTTCATTTAAAAACTGCATGATGTGTTTACTTGTGTTATCTTTGACTAATATATAAATTTGTTTGACGATCTGAAACATTACAGTGTGACAAACATGCAAAAAGATAAGAAATCAGTAAGGGGGCAAACACTTTTTCACACCACTGTATGGGCAAGTTTTAGAGTTGCCAGTCAATCTAACCTGCATGTCTTGTGGGAGAAAGCCAGAGTACCTGAAGAAAACCCATGCAGGTATAGGTCAGCCCATGCAAGCTCCACATAAAAAGGCCCTGGCCGGCTGCAAGGTTTGATCGCAGGAGCTTCTTGCTGTGAGGCAACAGTTCTAACCACTGCACCTCTATCCCTCAAAAGATATGGCATGCACTGTTATAGAGCTAACTGAACATGGCTCATTACAAACTATGATAGTAGCTCCTGTTTGCCCGATGTTTCTGGAGGATCAGAATCAGCAGTTTTATGACTAATAACTGTCACAGGATTATTTGAATTTAGCTCACAAGCTCATCCATCCATTATCTATACCACTTATTCCTGAATAGGGTCGCAGGGGTGGGGGGGCTGGAGCCAATCCCAGCCGACACTGGGCGAGAGGCGAGGTACACCCTGGACAGGTTGCCAGTCTATCACAGGGCTGACATGCAGACAAACAACTACACACACCCACATTCACTCCTACTGGAAATTTAGAGTCACCAATCAACCTAAGCTTAAAAATCTAATTCATAAATTCAAGAGAAGACGTGGTGTGCATGTGCATCAGTGGGTTTTTCTCCTTGCATATTGTACATATGAATGCATAGTCAGTATACGTTGTGTGATCAGACCTACAGTAGGTGGTTCATGGGTTCATTGCCTATATATGTCTGTAGAAGTTGTGGTGATGATGGGTTTTTGATTGAAATGTTCACATATTTTCCTTTCTGTCACTTTAGTGCACATGGAATAAATGTACTCTGCATCTGTGGTTGCTCTTTATTTCTTTGCCAATATGCAGGCACTTTTTCTATGAATGACACTGCAGAACTGGCCATTTCGTGTTGATTATGTGGCTTCACTGACAGAGTGACAGGACTAGCTGGCAACCAGTGACATTGTATGAAAAATGACTTGTAATAAGCTATTACCACACAAGAACTCCTCATATCCAGCAGTCTGCCTCTGGGGTCCTGACCACCACTGAAGGGAATAGCAAATAGTGAGAAAGAGTGAAAGAGATGGAGACGGATGGACTGGCAGGAAAAGGTAAAGAATCCATGAGGAAATCAAGGGTAGTCAGAAAGGCTCCTGAGAGAAAAGAACATAGAAAGAGTCAGAGGACTGACTCCACCTGGGTTAAAGGTAGGAGAGAAAATACATCATTGGTCATCAAATATCACATTTGATTTTTTTCTGCATTAAAAATTATGCTTAGTTTAGTGTATATGCACTAGGGTGGCACAGCGGTGCAGTGGTTAGCATTGTGGGCTTTCTCTGGGTACTCCAGCTTCTGCTTACTTGTCCAAAAACATACAAATTAGGTTAAACTGTGACTCTAAGTCATTTATAGTAGTTACTACAGGAACAAAAAGCAAAAGTCGGCAACTTGTTGGAAAAAAGGGATCTACTGTATCTCTGCACTCTTCACATAGGCCGTCTTAACAAGTACATAAACATCATAGTCCTTATACAGTACACCTCTTATCAGCAGCTATAAAAGACATTGTTGACTGCATTAGATCGCTGTTTTTGATTAGATGGTTTTACAAAATGAAGTTGTAACTTTGCTTGCACAGTAAATGTCTTTTAGCAGCCTGCTACTGTGTGTATACACCTTTCATTTATTTAGTTTGTTGAGTAAGCCTTATTCCTCTCAGGCTGGATAACATTACTGCCAGTTGGACCAATACTCCCCTCAACTCTTCTAGTTCATAGTGATCAGTTTTCCAATAACCTATAACCTGAACAACCCAGATAACAAAAGCTGACTGCCATCATTTCACGCTACAAAGGACTTGGACTGTGCCATTACTGGGCTGATGGGAAGTATTTGCTTAAGTGGTAAACGGTCATTTGAATGAGGATGGTTCATATTTCACAATATTCACAAGATCAAATACTGTATGAAGGCAAACCCCTCCTTTACTTTTCAGAAAATGTCATAGTACAAGCTACTGTGGATCCACATTGGCTTTCCAGGGCTCCAGTACATAATAAAATGTTCGTATAATGGCAACATTTTGCCAGAACACCTTAAGTGCATGTGGAATTAGAAAGCTGTGAAATGAGACAGGAAGGAGAGGACATTAAGGCTGCCTAGTTGAACAAGTTGTCCCTCTCCCCAGCAACATCCTCCAGCTCTTCCTGGGGGACCCCGACATGTTCTATAATCTCTCCAGCACAGTCTGAGTCCACCCTGGGGCCTCCTTGCACTGGGACATACTCAAAAAACTTCTAATGGATATCACCCAGGAGGCATCTTAATCAAATGAACCACTTCAACTAGCTCCATCCAATATGAAGGAGAAGCAACTCCACTTCGAGCTCCCTCAGAATGGTCATACGCTACAACTGTGTCCAGCCGGTCTACGGAGGAAACTCATTGCCTATATTCACAATCTGACCTACAGTCACCACACAAAGCTCATGACCATAGGTATAGGTCTGAGAGGCAGAATGAGAATTTTGTCATCCGGTTCAGCTCCCTCTTCACCACAGTGGTGCGGTACAACATAGTGTAGTACAGCATGAACACAGTATCTCCATTTGAAATTCAGCTGTTTTATTTTATAACTATCCTTCTCCACATACTTGATCTACTACTCAGAAAAAAATGAGTAGATGAGTAGTAACAAATACAGCAATGAAATAAAATATATTACATAATGGAATGTTACAGTGCATGTTATGATAAAATAATAAGACTAAATGTCATTAATACCCACAGTATGATTTATCAGGACAAATGGGGGATTTTTAAAATGTATTTAATTTATTTGAAGCAGATTTGTGTCAGATCAGCAATTCTCAGCGACAGGCTGGAGCACACCTCCTGACAGCATATTCAGTTGGACAGCTTCTCTCTCATCTCATCAGCACCCTCCCATAGCAATTTTTCCCATCTGTGATGATTAAAGTGAGATTCTGTCTGACACATGAGTATTTCAGCTGGCATGCTTTAAATATGTAGAAATATTTCAGTTTTCTTAGGTGCTACCAAATAAGGACCTTCAGAAATTGACCTGGAAGATGTTACATCAACATGAAAGATGCATCTGTCTATATGTGTGACAAATAAAAATGTTAATGATGCAAGGAAAGAGGGAAATTGGCAGCTGATTCAAAGCTAGGCAGCAGTATATGTATACGGTTCTGAAGTGTTTAAAACAAAACAACCAAAACAGAGGGATACTTCAGCAAACCTATCACTTCAGCATTGACAGGTAGCGCAAGTTATACCAAAGCTTCATCCGCTGAGCGCAAAGAAATCTGAGCATATATTATTTGTAAGGTATTGTGTTTGATCTGAGGCATGTAGTGAAAGCTCCAAGTTTTAGTGGGAGTGCAAATAATGAAACGCTGACGTATGAGGCTGCTTGACATCAGCTGCTCATCTAACATTTCATAAGAAAGAATATAACTGCATAAACCTCTCTGTAATTCTAACAAAGTACCTCATATTAAGTCATCGTTGGTCCTGAATTTGAATAGGGACAGTGTGTGTGTGTGTGTGTGTGTGTGTGTGTGTGTGTGTGCAAAACATTTAGTAGTGCTTAGTGTACCACAGAGTTACTGTAACTGATGTTAAATTTGATGAATTATGTGCATTGGGTCCTTAAGTGAGCCCAGATCCTGACTCCCATGCTAACAAGCCTCTTAAATTTGCTCATAATTTTTTACTTGGTTAGAGAGCGGCAAAGCAAAGAATCACTTGAGAGGAGAGGCTGTCTAAATAATAAAGTACACCTCCAGAAGAAGAGGGAGGAAGATGCAATGAAGATGAAAAGGAAGAGTTGCCATGGAGTAAGGAAGCAGAGTTGATTTCAGATGTACATGGAAGAAGGTTTACTTCTGTAAATACAGTATGTGCAATAAAACTGAAAGCCGTGTGACAACCTCATGATATTACTTGAAAATGTCTCAGACTGAAGCCTCATAAAAATATGAGTCCTTAGTGCTTCCCAAAGCTTTTCAGCACAACTAAAAGTGCAACAATTAAGATGATTTTAGCCAATTTGACTGTACTGAAGAAAAGAGTCTCTGTTTTTAAGGAAGACAATGGACTTGCTTATGTCAATATTGCAAAATGTTGATAGACATGAGATACTGGTTTCATTTCTCACAAGACAAGTGTAAAGTAGTACAGCAACAAGGTGGGAGGAGGTTTATATTTGGGAGCTTTGAGCCTTATTTTTAGCATGAGAGATTTGTCAGAAGTAAAAGCTAAGCATTTACATACAAGGTAAGACCACAGCAATGCCTTTCTTAGAGAAAGTCCTTAATAACTTTCAGAAAATGTGAGTCCTTTGCATTAGATCTTATTTAAACCAATTTTCTATAAAATTGTATAAAAATGTATACTAATATAATACTCCTACTTTCACTTATAATTACAAGAAAAACAATAGTTAACACATCTTTATGTGAATATATTCAAAAGTGCTTTAGATGGTCAACTAAGACCATAAGTAGTTTTATATGTATATATATCTTGTCCATGAATGTCTTGTGTCATGATCCTGCCCCAGGTTGACCAAGCTAAGATCCTGGGGGACTTCCAGATACAAACTGGTAATGGCCAACCAACCGGACATAGTGGTGGTGGACAAACAGAAGAAGAAGGCCGTAGTGATAGATGTAGCAATCCCAAGCGATAGCAACATCAGGAAGAAGGAGCACAAGAAGCTCTAGAAATACCAAGGGCTGAAAGAAGAGCTAGAAAAGATGTGGAAGGTGAAGGCACAAGTGGTCCCCATGGTAATAGGAACATTGGGGGCTGTGACCCCCAAACTGGGAGAGTGGCTCCAACAGATCCCAGGAACAACATCTGAGATCTCTGTCCAGAAGAGTGCAGTGCTAGGAACAGCTAAGATACTGCACAGGACCCTCAAGCTCCCAGGCCTATATATATATATATATTTAACTGCAAATATAACTGAATCAACAAATGTATGTTATAAGAAGAATTGTTTTAGAGGACATTGTGGGCCGTTGAGTATACAGTAGCCTAAATAACTTCAGCTTAATAGCAGGTACTGTGATCACAAGAGGCATTTAAGCTAAATGCTAAACTTTAATGTTCACACAAGTGGAGTCATAAATGTCAGCAAACTGATTTAACACTGTTAGTTACACGGTAACAACACCTACATAAAACCACTGATGGCACTGACGTATAAATGAGTGCATTTTATTGCTTATGATGTCAACTTTTCATTTGTAAGAGGAACATCTTGACTTTTTAAAGTTACATTGTGTCACTTTTAAGGTGCCCTCCAAGTAAACTAGAAAAATACTTTGACATGATCCAAATATAAGGAAGAAACATCTAAGAGATGAGAAACTTTGCAGCAGCCTTTTGTAGCTGCAAATGGACACCTTGAGATGGGGGCAGAACAACTAAATTAAAGTGTCTTATTTTTAGATTTATCTGCAAAGAAATATATCTAACATTTAAAAGGATGAATTATAAAACCAACACATTTCATTACTTTCTCTAGCTGCTCTTCAACAGTCACTGTGGGATTAGAGTCTCTGTGTTGTGTTACAAACACACCTGCTAACTTACCAACATGGAGGTCAGAACAGGCTTGTTTCATGTCCTCTTTCAGATCCAGCGGTTTAAATCGACACACTTAAAGTGAAAATTATGCATGTCTGTCTTATAGAAGAAACATTACAAGAGCAGAGCCGCACATTGCCCTTGATGAATGCTGGAGGTGTGAGAACAGATGAATTTAGGTGAGAAAGTGCACTGAAAACATTGTGTGACGGAAACAAACTCACCATGTCAACTCACTGCTGAAGGCAGTCCATTAACATTACAGGATGTATGTGGTACCCAGGGTTAACAAAACCACATTAAATCTTTTGCACCTGTTCTTTATGAAGGCTAATGTATGACTTTGAGTCTCTCTCTGCAACGGATACATTTATAGCTCTCTCTGCAGCTTTGATGTTGCTATTAAAATGTGGTTTAATTGGCCTGACTAGAGTCTTATGAAAGCTAAAATCCATGTGTGAAAAGTCCAGGTGGAGACACTTTACTGTTCACTATCAGGTGATGAAGCAGTGGTATTCATTCTTTTATTTCTTTGACTAAAAATCAATACATTTGTCAACTGCTGGGGGACTGCTGGTTTGGGCATTTAAATAACTCTGAGGGATGACAATGATACATTTCTGCATGGATTTAATTTACAAAGAGCTCTGTGCTGGATTGGGAGTTACCATTCAGTATAGCTGATCTTTTTGCTGGATAAATGTGCCTTTGCTTCCTTACATTGGCAGCAGTCTCTGCATTTTGATTGGAATTAAGACATAATTTAAATCTACTTATATGCCAAGTGTAAATATTCCAGAAGTGCCACTATAAATACAAATCCATTAGTAATTTATGTTCAGAGTTTGCTAAAGACAAGTTTTACCAACTCATCACTGACAATAAGACTGAGAAAAAAAAGTATAGCCCTGCTTCTTTATTAATTTATTTTAAAAATTTCTAAATCAGATGATATTCAGTTAAATAAGTTTGCAAAATTGTAAAATTAGAAAATAAAATAAGTGAGGTTTGGAAAAGCAGTTGGTTAATGTTGTGTAACACTAAACAAGGCAACAAAATATTACTGGTTGTTTCATAAAATGCTATCCTCAAACATTGTCTATATGTCTGATATAATTTTATTAGTGTGTACATTCCATAGAGAATGTGGAATAAAATAAAGTGATGTCAGTCTGTGTTGATCTGCTGTGATTTTGTGTGTAACACACTGTATTAGAAAAAGATAGCATTCCGCATAGCAGCAAACAATTTGCACACAGAAAGAAACAGAACTCACTTCTCCAATAAGCTTACTGCATCAACATACACCCCAGGGCAAGTCTCCATGGACGTGGCAGTTACAGTAGGTGATGAAGGATTCAGGATTTGGCAGCCTGGTGTCTGCGAGCCTGAACAACATGCTTTCCTTTCCTCCCATCTAGCCTATTTCTCCCACACACTCAGTTTTCTACAATGAGTTTTCCAAGTGCTGTTCACAGACACAGACACAGTGTGTGTCTGTAAGTGCACACACATGGGTGGACAACATGAAGAAGTACAGTAATATTTTACCAAGACAATATACTTGATATGTGCAACAAAATCCAACAGTAATGGAGAGAGTAGTTAATCAAACACCTGTTGAACAAGCAGAACACAACAACAAACCTGCAGAAATGCATCGTTTTCATTCTCCCGACGGACAAAATACTTGATCCTGTTCCTCCACTAAACCCATATGGTGCTCGTTACGTTGATTGTAGGGGCTTGTTTTGAATGAGAAGAAAACAAACACTAATTTTATGTAGTTAATGGTGGAGTCTAATGAGCTCTGAATATGAAGATCATTTGAATCCTTCTGGACTTGGACCAGT
>NW_018127982.1:1012583-1023175 GCF_001952655.1 Monopterus albus
TAAGAGCATACGCCTTTGCTAAATTAAACATTGCTCCAGCACCCCATGACCTCCTGCTGGTCAGTCAGGTAGTGGTATAGCTAATGAACAAATGAATGAAATTGTCAAAAAGAGTCGTGTCATGCTTTCTATAATGTAACGTAAAAAAGCCATAAAACAAAGGAGAAAAGAGAGACTTTTCAATCAGTTTTCTTGTGTAAGACAGGAATGTATGACAAACCAAGCCCTCTTTAGAGTCTCAGTATTCACACCGCAGGACACAAACATGTAATCCAATGTTTTCTTTGTTTTGTTTAGTTTTTTTTGTGTGTTTGTGCTGATGCCAGTGTATTATTGCTGTTGATTCCCATGTTTTTCCATTCTCCCACTGACAAGGCTTCACCAATAAATATTCACACTGCTGATGCATGCAGACTTATCACACTGTGTTGATTTTGCCACTGCAGAGGCAAAAGCGCACATCAATTTCACTTCCCACTATCCTGTGAGCATTTTACTTTGAAGTTAAGAAAATGTACCCCGCGTTTACTTCTCCCAAAGGGCTTATTTATATATGTGGTGAAAGAAATTAAACAGCAGTTTTAGTTGCATAATGGGTTGAAAGTTGTTACTCAAGTGGGAGTAACACTAAATGAATTATATTTCACATAACTGTCCTCTTGTACGTGGATTTTCTGCAGTGAATGCATTGTTTCATTTTCTATGCTTTGGCAGTGTGTGGAATCTGTACCAGGCCACATGACGCATACATGGAATTAAATTGAAAAAGAAAGAGCATTAAATAGAGTAAGCATGTGGGGTATAACAGTGAGTGTTGCTTAAACATAGTGTTTAAAATTCAGCAAGGCATACTCTAAATTAATTACCAATTTGAAGAACAGACGGAAGATGTACAGGATCCAAAAATGTCATTCATTTTTGCAGCGAGGAGTCAAAATGAACCTATACTGAATCTGGAAGTAATGACAGCCCTTGAGAGGACAAGTGCTCAGATGGTGCAAGGTCTTTGTATTATTTTTTAGAAAGAGAAAGTGGCATCCACTCAGACTGTACAGAAACTGTCACAGTATCTATTTGCACAAAAGCTTCACCATCATCTTTTCTGAGGCCTGCATTTGCACTGATATCATGCAGCTCTTCAGGCTGAGATGAGCACAGTGGTAAAGTCCCAATTTTGAAATATTTGGGTAAAAAAAACATCCTAGAGTCAGAGTGTGTGATCACAAACTTGGTGGGCAGACATGACAGTAGCAGACAGATGTAGCAGACAGATGTAGCAGAATATTTAACAAAACAAATAAAATAGAATAAGTTTAAAATAAGCCAAAGACAGGGGCAGATCTGAAAAAATTTGGAAGGGGTGGCCAGACTGGGTCACAGACTCATAGAGGGGTGGTACATGTAAAAAGGAAATTAAACCTCTAGTTCTATTAAATAATAAACCGTACATTGTTAACAATCAAACTGTTTAATTTGTGTAGAGATGAGACACACATAGTGCTATTGTATGTTTAGCTAACTTTGGCGTGCTCTTCACTTACACCAGGCTGGGGGCATTGCTGTTGCCAAACACTCCACAATCGGAAAAATGAACGCAAACATCACGTTGCATGCATGATATAAAATAAATCAAATATTACTTATATCACGGGTGGCCAACCGTGACCACCCCCTTGGCTCCAACCATGGCCAAAGACAACACCTTCTGTATGTTTGCTCTTCAGGGTATAATGGTTAATTTGTCACTTCCCCTGTGCTGCTTCAGTGCCACAAACCAATACTTACAGAAAAGCAACTGATTGCAAGTCAGTCTCACTAAACAAACAAATGAAAGGTGATTATGCAGACAGTTTGAAAAAGCTGCTTAGTGTCTCGTTCACTGGTTCCATCAAAGGTTGAGAAAGCACTCAATAGTTTTACTTGAAGTCTTGGTGTTTTGGTTAAATATTGACTCAACTGAATGATAACATGTCTTTAAAATTAATCAGAGGTAAAGTCGGTAAAATGAAGTGCTTAGAGTCTTGCACTTTCACGGTGAAAGCCACACAAACTGCTGATCTTTATCTGTAACCCAAAGGCGACAACAGCAGGGCAACCTGCCAACCACGTCTTTCTGTTTTCCAACACACTAGTGCAAATGATCCAATAACAGGGCTTCTGGGAGTGTGGCAGCTATGCGATGCAGTGAATTCATGATGGAGAGAGGACATAAAATGAAAATAAAAGGAGCAGAGGAAAGTAAGGATGACAGACAAGAATGTATGAAAAGGGGGTGCTCAGAGGTCTTTAACGCTGATCCTACAGAAATATGACTGAGGTAAATTCCCTTTAGTGTGGGAATTTAGTGCCAGAAATTTTCTCTGATCCCATAGGAATTATGCAAGATGGAAAATGCAGCTCCCAGATGTCATCTATAGAAAGTGATGATATTTTATTTTTCATTTTTATACTAATGGGACTGAGCTGGGTTGTCGGTTGAAGCCAGCCATTTATATTTTTCCCAACTTCCTGTGCTAGTACCTGCTTAGCTGATCTTTTTACTAGAATGATACATTTATATAGTTTTCATGTTTAAAAACAGCATGCGAGCTGTTTTTTCAGAACTTCTAGGTCTTTCATCTCATGCTTATTGCTGATCGTCCCTCAGCAGCATTTGCCCTCTGTGGCTGCACTGCCTTGATGTTGTTTTGATATCAGCACTCTTAAATCTGGGCCTCGGTAATTTAAAATACTTGATGTGGAGATAAAGGGAGAGCTTATGTTTGGGTCTGTGTATGTTAGTGTGCAACTGTAAGAAGAAAGCATGATCATAGCTACAGTGTAAAGTAGGCTACAGTATGGACCAATCTTTCTCTGCCACTGGTTTGTTCAATTAGTAGGTTATTTAAAAATCCCATCAATTAAAAATGACAGCAAGTCTAAGTTACTGCTGAGTTCTATAACAAAAGTGAACTTTATCTTATTGAACAGATTCTGGAAATGTTCTGGTGAATGATTTCCCCTGAGAGTTCTAGCAGCAGCAGTATCAAACTGAGAAAATTAACACCTGCCACATGGTTACAATAATAAACCCATCTTTTTCCAAATCAAAACTAATCAAAAGATTAGTAGTGGAGCAGCAGGCATCAGATAGAATGAATGGGCTGACCATTGCATCTATTGTGAGGACCGGAGCTTGGGATGCAGATTTCAAGAAAATTGTGAGCTCAACAGCAGGTGACTGCTTTCCCAAGGGGCTTTGTGGTTTCTGAGTGGTTGATGCACCAATGTGTGAGACCTAATTTCATTGTTGGGTTACTGTAAGCTATGTGCTTCATAAGACCTAGCAAAGGCTACTGTGCAAAACAGCAGCATAAGCATACTTTACAAGTGTTGCTGTGATTCAAAAATCCTGCATCTGTGGGCTGCTCCGTGTTCAAACTGATGCTCATGTGACACATAAGAGTCACTTTACAGTATATAACACCAGCAATAGCTGATTTGTTGATTGTTTTGGAATGATTTTGTGGCTTCTTAAAAATAAAAGCCAACATCCAGGGCAAGCAGAAAAAAATGGATGAATGGATGGATTTATACAGTACTATTTGTAAAAGAAAGAAAGAAAGAAAGAAAATTTACCAGGCCCTGTCGTGGAGGATGCGACTACCAGGGGTCCACCTAACACCCTAGTCTGAATGACTGAACTTGCATTTTTGCTGTTTAGTTGAATACTTTGAATAAAGTCTGTTTGCATGTTTTGATTGCGACAAAATATAAAAAGTCAAGTTCGGACCACATCTGTGTCTTCTGCAGAGCAGAGACAAGTCCTGGACAGCTGCCAAGGAGACACTGCAGCCTATCTGGTATGGTCATTGGTTTTGTCTCCTTAGTACACCTTTAATAAAGCCCCAACACTTTGAGTCAGGTTGGCTACTGCTGTCATATCAGTGTGCCCGTGGTATTTCTGTTTCCCTCCTTTTTTGAGGGAACAATGAAAGTGTAAAAGAAAAAGTCCAGGTCAGAAAACAGTTCAAAAGTCAAGAGGTGACATGTCATCATCAGATCATCATTACAGGTGTCAAACCTTATAAAGAAAGAGAGAGAGAGATGTCAGGTGTTTGTCTGGAGAGGTGTGTGTGTGTGTGTGTTGTGTGTGTTTGTGTGCATGCGCACATTATTTCATACAACATGACCATAGCCCCTGAAGTGCAGAAGCATGTGTGCTGTCTCTGAATTGTGTAGAATGTAGGCTAGCTATTCAGCTTATATTGGTAAAAATGGGGAAACAGTAGTCGAGTATGAATGAGCCCTTAGCTCTGTGCCTGACCAGGACCAGTACACCTGGCCCAATTAATAATACATTAACAAAATGTTTTACTACCACTTCTTACTACCCACATTTAAATCTCTTGCTAATTTGTATTCCACTCTGTTCTTGGCCATTAATGGGACATGTGATAAAAACTATTTAGAGCTAGTCCAGACAAAAAATTGGTCCACACTTTGTGCCAAATATTGTATTTGTGGACAAATAATATAGATGAAAGTTAAAGCAAGGGCAAAAAAATAGCAAAATGAGAAACAAAGAGGAACACAGTATGTTGCTATAAAGTATTTTGCAATAGAAGTGGAGTTTAGAGCAAATAGGTTCTTTCATGTTCCCTGTTTTTGTTGGTAAAATGCTTCAAGCCAGTGAATTAACATTGTTCTCTGATTGGGGTTTTCACAAACGTATGCATACAGTAGAGACTTGATTTGACCAGAGCCAAGTGATACATTCCAGACCATTGTGAGATGGCTACTTCAGCCATCAGTGGTGCCCATCGTTTCTGTCAACATATGTGCTGCATTATCGCTCCCAGTCAAGGATGTGTCTAGCCAAATGCCTATTCTTGGCACAGCAAAGTCCTGTCGCCGCCTGCCAGGTACACAATTGGACAACAAGAGATGGCAAATGGCCACTGACAAATGATAGTCTCTAACACATGCTGTGTAGGATGGGTGGTTTTCAGTCCCAATGGACAGAACGGACAATGGAGCTAACATATTTGTATTATTTCATTACCGAGTTTACTGACAATTCATCTGTATCATAGTGCAAAGAACCTCACATAAACAACATACGTAGTATTACACAGTATTAGTAGAACAGACCCTAGAAGCATCCTTATAAAATGAAACCATTTCACTTGCAAGTCATCACAGTCGATACTGATCAAACGGATGTGGGTGGATAACCTGTCAGATTCATGCTGAATTCGTCAGCTAATTACAGTCACATACAAAACCTGTCTTGTCTGATATGTGGGCCACTTTGTTTCTTTCAGGTGATATGACTCATTTACTTTTTATTCAGCACTCTGAGTTTGGTATACAGTATTTTAATTCAGTCTGCCATCCTTATATGTGTACATGCATACTCAAGATTACCTTTTCTGTAAATAAGGCATAAGGCAAATTGTTTGTGGATTTTTGAGGTAGACTATCCCTGTCCTTGATTGAATTAATTCATTTGCCCTCCCATATGAAAAAAATAAATAAATAAAGTCCACAAACTCATTTTTAAAATAGCAAAAGCAAGAAAACAAATTTACTGCACTGTAAATAATTTAGTGATCAGTGAGGGTGACATCTGAGCACTTAACTATGAGAGGACTTCAGAAGCTCCAAATGCTTTCTCTCACAAGGGACTGTGTGTCTGTAGTAGGAAGAAACAGCGACGGTCAGCAGGGGGACAGAGTGACAGACATGTGAAAACCTAAAATGTCACCACAAGGAGGAGAGAAAAAGGGCTAATTAGAGACTACCTTCCCAAAGGCCCATGACCTCCAATCAAATAGTAGTTTAAAGGTTACTAAAGGTTCAAAAGAGCATCCAGGAGGTGACAAAAATGGCTGATTGGCTAGTGGTCTCTGGTGCCCTGTGCTTGTTAACGTTGGGGTTAAATACTGTAGGTTTTGAGAGTGGATTTCCTTTGTTGCTGTCTTTGCCTATGAATGGAAAATCTGTGAAATTGATAGCACTTTCACACCAGGTCAATGCACATGAATAGATGTAACTAGTTTTAATGTGAGATGGCAGAAATGCTTTAAAAATTGAGAAATCTGGCTCTGCATCCCTACAATGACTTTAACATTCTTATTACATACCTTAAGTATTTGCAACATCTAGGATTTACTGTGGAGGAATATTAATCCAAACTGCTTAGCACTGAATGTATTGTAGCCAGTTCAAATATTTTACATGGAAGTGGGAATTAACAATTGAGTTTGAGGCATTTAAGGCAGAAAACCTTCATGCATTTGGATTCACTCATGAACTGAAATATTATTCATTTCACACAGGCAATGCAATACTTCCTAAGCTTGACAGCGCACTAATTACATTCAAAGAAGATATTAAATATGCAGATACTAGGTGTAACAATGGTGAACTCTCTTTTTTTATTTCAAATTTAATGATGTGTAAAATCATAATAAAATTAACTTGACTTTGATTTTGATGAAATACATGTACAGTAATTGCCCCATATGCCTTACTCACATAGTGAAAGCAAAATGTTGTCGTGTTAATAAAACGCTTTCTTTCTGAATTTGAGGTACAATTGTTTTAAAATTTTCAAACTTAGTTTTTAAAATAAATGAAAGAGATGTGGTTGCTAATGTGTTTACCTCAGTCAAGAGGTAATGAATGAATACTTGGCATACATTGGCTTTACTGATATCTACAGTACACATTTGTTATGCGGAAAATTTTGTTTTTTGTCAGTTCAGTAACCACATGACATGCAGTGATAAGGATACAGGGCAACTAGCCAAGTCTGCTCCTCAGCACTAAAGCTTACAATAATCAAACCATTTTGGTTTAGTATCAAAATACTAAAATAACCATAAGTCAATGACCGTTCATTAAACTGTCAAACATAAATGTATTTTTTTATCCTATCCACACCAGAAATGCATTTAGAAATACATGCTGAGATAACTGATTGCAATCTAATCACACTTACAAAACTGAAAGTCCTTTCAGCCAAGACCAGCTGGGCATGCATTAAAAAATGACCATTTAAGCAACCTTTTGAGGTTTGATTTGGATTACGACCACAACTTTGCCAAATGTAAATGGTTTTTGTAAATGGCACACATAATTTTGAGCAAAGAGGAGTAACAACACAATGCCAGGCTACAGGCATAAACATCCTCCATGACAACAAATGTTCATTGTCACTGGACAGACAGCGCTGCTCAAGCCAAGCTAATATGCATACTGTGAGTGAAAACGAGGCAGAAACAAGGGAAGCCATCAAACTCAATTCTACTTCACTTGTGAAAATTCTGATTTTATACCAATTGTCAGTTTAATATGTATTGTGGATAGAGTTGGGATATTAGGACAAACTATACTAATATCATAGCACAAACTGCATATAATTACATTTAATACAATTGTTTTGGTTACAGTGGTTACACTTTTGAAGACTGCACTGTGTTTCACCACAGTGAACAAAACAGACCTAGCCTGTCGGCCCATACTATAGTAACTAAAACTGTACACAGTATGTCAAAACTGTAAGAATAAAGCCACCATGTAATTGGGAATTATCAGGCCATTTTTTTGTTGGAGGTACTGTAATTGACTTGCTATCTCTATGGCTTTTCTTGTCTTATTTCATCCTATGTATAACCACCTTTATGGTATACAATGACTGACACAGCCATGAAAAGGCTTTTCTTATAAATCAAGGAATGACAATTAATTAAACCTGAATTTAAAAATGAGTAAAAACAGACATTGCTGTACCAATAAATTTAATGGGATAATCATTTTTTAATCAGTTCTTATTTCATATTTTAAAACAAACCTTTAAGGACCAACTGATATTTATTACCAAGTAAATGTTAACTTTAGTCAGTGGTGTCCAAAAGTGGCAAATAACTTTCAATTCTTAGCTTGTGTACAAAAATATGTAAATTTATTTAGAAGTTTTGATTGATTGATTGATTGATTGATTGATTCTTTCAAACATGCAGAACAGAACAGAACAATGAACAAATGACAATAACACACATGATTACACACATCCAACCAATGCTAATTCAAAATCAGTTTGCTTACACCTATTACATGTTTGAATGGAGTAGGAAGAAGTCAAACTTATCCAGTCCTACCCCATGACATCATATTATACAAAATTTATGCAACATTGGCTGCAAGCAATATCACTACATAAATAAAACAGATTGTTCTTATTCTTGCATATATCTTGTATAACACATACATTTATATTTATATTTAAACTCCTTAATTCTGGTACTATTTTTCATGTCCATAGTTAAGTTATTCCATAATTTGACCCCACTTATAGAAATACAAAATCTTTTTTTGGTTGTTCGTATAGCATGAACTTTTAAATTTAAATGTCCCCTTAAGTTATATCCCCCTTCCCTTTCACCAAATAACTTTTGGATTCCACCAGGTAATAAATTGTTCCTGGCCTTATACATAAACACAGCAGTCTTATATCCCACTAAATCAAAGAATTTTAACAATTTAGACTGTATGAAAGCTACATTTGTGTGATCCCTATACCCCATCTTGTGCACAACTCTTATCGCTCTCTTCTGTAATATGTACAATGGTTGAAGTGAACTCCTGTATGTATTTCCCCAGTTTTCAACTTTTGTGTTTTTTACAAAGTCTGGTGCTGGGACTCAAATTGGGCCATGGAGTAAAATTCAAAGACCCCACCCCACCCTCCAAAAAACAGTTTTCATGTTTTTGTGTCTGTGTGTGCTTTTGTTGGTGTACAGTATAAAGCAGTTCTTTGAATAAAGTTTGTATTATGTCCTCTCACGCTGCCTCCTATTCATTCTCAAAAAGTGTATTTATGTGTCAGACACAGGATTTGGTGTTGGACCTCTGCCCTACATAATACTGTACAATAATTTAATGCACGTTAAACCCATGCAGGAGAAAATGAAGTGGGGGGTGAAGGAAAAGTCGATCCAGCGCATCAACCTCCTCACAATGCATCACACACTCAATTTCTCTGAGCCACTTCCACCTCCCATCCTTCATTTCCTCTCTGAGTCAATCGTTTCATTAGGACTAGAACTCTATTTTTGAGAGAGGTGACTCTCCTCTTCTTTATACCTGACTCATGAGTGAATGCTGCTCTACATTCAATAATTCATGAAATGCAAAAGTTGGAAACAAAAAGGATTGTGTCTTCATCTCTGTTCCATTCATGTCACACACATTAGGCCATGTTCTATTCCACTCTTGTAGCATACACATTTTTAGGGTGCTTTCTCCGGTTACCTTATGGAGGTAACCACAGTCTTGGCCAGGAGCACATCCTCAGGTAGTACCCAACTTTTGCCAAAATGTTTCAACTCTTAACCACAATATTCTCCAGTTGGTGGACTGGTAGTGGTGGCCAAATCACTGCCCATCTGCTCCTGGCTTCCATCTTCCCTACTCTCACCTACTCCATATCCAGCAAGAAACTCATTCTACCTTTTTCCCCATTCTATGAGCTGCTTGCTTCTAGCTCCTTTTGTCCAGGAGACTCCCAGTCATCTCCACAGGTGCTAGTTAATATTTCCTCTAAATGTCCTGTGGCAGTCATTGAGAACAGTGAAGATACACAGAAGCCTAGGGAGATGGCTGTGGTGTTACAGCCTGGTCACTGTCATCATCAAATGTGAATGCAATTAATTCTGATAATGTTCATTACTTATCAGGTACGTTTACAGGTTTGAAGTCAAAAATCTGGGTGTTGCACAGATTACACCAAAAGG
This sequence comes from Monopterus albus, assembly GCF_001952655.1. NCBI lineage: Eukaryota > Metazoa > Chordata > Actinopteri > Synbranchiformes > Synbranchidae > Monopterus > Monopterus albus. The sequence continues at coordinate 1,022,366 of NW_018127982.1, forward strand.
ACCAATCAGTATTTTGAGAAGTTTTCCATTAGCATTTAGTAATCTATAGCTAAACAGCCATTGATGTTTTAAGTATAGCATATGGTTTCAAAAACACTGTGAATATGTTAGACTGCAAACTACTAAACCATGAGCATATTGCTTATACTTGCTAAAGATGTGTGCTTTATAGAATAAAAGTCTTTGATGAGCCCTCAATCAAAAGTACCATCTATAGACGAGGAAAGCAACACTGCCACTTAAAAACAGATAAAGTACAGTAGATGGAAAAATACAACACTGGGCTTCATTATATCAGAAAGCATTTCTCTTTCAAACTTCATTAGCATATAACATTTCTAACAAGGCCAGATTATTATGGCCTTGTATACCTTTACCACAGTAGATGCTGTGACTGGACTGAGGACACGATGTAACCGTTAACATTAATGACGGCTTGTTTCCAGTCATGCTGGTGAGCACAAAGAGATGCAAACCCATCCCAAAGAAACCCAAAACAACCACACTAGGACAAAAGGTTACCAGAGAGAGAAAGACAGACTGCAAAGAGACATAGAGCTATCACAATAAACCGCTATCAAAAAGACACACACAGACATGCAAGACTACCAGATACTAAACAACTATGTATAAAGACCCACATAATGTCTGATAATCCTATATAGGAGGGGCAGCGACCTTGCCTGTTGTTGCCCAGGGGCCCATTTTCTCATAATCTGTTTGTCTTTGATTGCAGATTTGATCAAACAAATAAAAACACTGAGTACAATCATATGAGAAAATATCCAGTTGTACATAAATAACAAATGC
>NW_018127982.1:1023222-1048922 GCF_001952655.1 Monopterus albus
TGACAAGTCAAGATGCTTAATGTGAAAAAGATCTTTTGAGCCCACAACATTATATTATCACTAAGATGATACTCATTTTTCTTTGAAACATCATCAACCTGAAAATTAATCAGGACCACAATTGTTATGAAGGCAATATTTTTTTTTAAACACGGCTCACTGCAGTGACATGAACATTCAATTGAAGGATAAGATCTGACTAATAACAGATATGAGATATACATGATGATTTTCTAAGGTTAAGCTGTGCAAACCTCCTCAAAATATAGACAAAGAAATATTTGCTTTTAAAATGATCTCCAGTGTTTGTGTGTGTATAATTCTGAAGACATTGGAAAATAGATTTTTCTGTAAAGAAAGTGTAAACCATACCAGGCCCTCCATATTATAACAAAAGCCATATTAAATTCTACTTGTGGAACAATGTTCATTTTCACTGTCAAGTAATGAAAATTTTTTAGAATGGCTTTAGGTTTATTGATGACCCTCAGCAACAGGACAATTTAAGATGGGAAGCTACATGTAATACTGCACCTAACTCATACTCTGTCCCACTGGACCAGTCTCTTCGGGCTGGCCACTCAGATTACTACCTGTTTTATTTATTTTTTTGTCATTCTCTAATTTTATCTTTCTCTTTTTCATCTATCCATTTGTCTGTCTTACAGTCTGCCCTTGGATGTGTTTCCCCTAAAGTCATTTTGCAATGAGCTGTGAAAGGGAAAAACAAGATACACTATTGATCCCAGCTATGGAACTCTGAAGTTGTTACAGGTCGAGATGCTCCACAAGACATTTGAGTTGTAGATCATAGTCAAAGAGGATGCAGAAGACCACTGAAGGCCGTGTAAAGATTACAACTGGCAGATGGGAGTTTATGACTGAACATTACTCCAAAGCACTAGCACCACATAAAAGCATTATCTACAAGCTTGGCAGACATCTTCATCTGGACTGATTCCAACAAGAAAATGCATATTGTGCTAACTAACCTGTTGTACACTACTTTATTTTCAGACTGGGACAAATAATCTTGTCTGTAATGTTGATATCAGGTACTTTTTTCATTCAAAAGCTTCAGGTGAAAAGATTTCCCTTTCATTATGATTCTGTAGCTGTTCTGGCCAATTAGATGAAAAATTACTTCCAAATTTCAAAAAGCTTGGATATTTTGTATTTGTTCAGATAATAGGTGATGCTTTAGCCACTGCAGTTCAGTCAGAAGTCATAATCACAAAATCATTTTTTTTTAAGTGGGAAGTCATAGACACATATATTATACTGCAAGTCTCATGATGACAGTATAATTAAATTTAAGCCATCCAATTAGCCATAGATGTGAGAGAAGGTAACATCTCACTGAATTTTGTCTACTGCTTATTCAGCACCAAGCAGGGAACTACAGCAAGGCACTATCCTACAGTACAAGTTCTGAGCTTGAAAAAGGAAATTGAAAGGTCATACAGGTGTACTCTGTATTTTTTTATCAATTTTATCAATTTAGGTCAATTGATTCATTGAATTTTACATATGATTTTTTGTGTTACATTCCTTGTTACACAGGACTAACTGTAATTTGAAATAAATCATTTCTATTTGGAAAAAAGTAGTCGTTCTTTAGTTCTCTGGGATGTAAGGCTATGGTTTAAGCTAAAAGTGAAATATATGCAGATTATTTCCCTTTTTTGGAGTGAGTGGGCGCAATTTGAGTGGAGCAAGATGCAATTGGCTTTGAGTATGGGAGCGGAGCGGGCGAATGGCGCCTTGAGCCAGGAGCAGAATTTCTCACCGCTTCACTCCGCTTATATGCTCTGACCCGGACGGTTATTGACATTCAATAGTCTGAGCAGGAAGCAGCCACTATCAATAGCTGAACAAATTAAACCCCCTTCAACCTCAAAGAGCTCAGAAGGAGAAAAATAAGCAAACAAACCTCTTGGTGAAATTGACCATGCCAAAGGTCAAATGCTAGTCTGAATTTATGAGTCCTGCTGAGGAAAGATAATCAACCCAGAGATGTGAAATAAGTTCCATACAAAACTGTGCATTGACTAGTTCAAGTATATTCCCTACCATCTTTTAAAAATATACCAGCAACCTGAGAATAAAAATTACTGTACATAAATCTTTTAACAGCATTTTCAAGCATTCACCCTTATAGTACATACTGTATGTTTACTACAGTTTATACAGGAGGCCAGCTTTTTTTATGGGAAACATTTTACTTTTTTTTCAGTTCATTTGAAGTTTGTTGTACAAATGTCCCTTAGGGGAACATTTGGCTTAAGATAACTCAGCTCAGTTGGAAGACAAAAATGTTTGAATGGACAGAGAGAAGTGAACACAATCTATGATTAATGATAGCTTTCAACTCCAAAAGAAACCTCACGGACTCTCTGCACATCAACATGTATTGCAAACAATGGGACAGAAAAGGCTTCTTAATGAGAAACAGGCACTAGGCAAAACTTTGGGGTTTATGGACCTTTATTGTGTCTTTCTTGATCACCACTCAGCGAGTCATGATGACAAAAATGATTGAGTGGTACATTATAAGAGATGAAAAACAATAAAAATCCAATCTAAGCCTATTTATTTGAGTGTATTAGTATGGACTGGATGTGGACCTATCCTATTGTTAGACCTGTTGCTGCTGCTCACTGTGTCCTGGTGATTTATGTCCCTGTCATTATGCCATATGGTCACAGTGAATGGATCAAAAATCTAGAAAATTAAACTTTAGACCTGCAGGTGCAGTTTTATTTTTTGCCAAAGTCCACACCTAAAAAACCCTCCCCTGGGGCTCCATATTTGCAAGGCACAGCATGGTTCCCAATTCAGACGGGAAACAACTGCAAAATGGCCTCGCCGGGGACCAAGCAGAATGACCAGTAAGGTCATCCTGCTACTAAAATCGATTAGAGCAGCATTCAAGTATAATGGATGCTCTGTGTGAATCAAATAGCTCAGCTACTGATTTACTGTTAACAGGTTCAGCATGATAACACAACCAAGGCAACAGTCTGTGTTGCAAAATGAAGAGAGAAGGGTACAACTTCACAAACCATGTTTATTTTTGCCTGTTTATACTACTGTTATTGTTTCTGCAACCATTTTCACTTGGCTGATTGAAGGCTAAAACACAAAATAAAGCGGGAAATGTATTTGTTTTGATTAAAGTCAAATATGCTGCTGAGAGGTCTGGGTTATAGAATAAATATGTATTTTATGCAGATGATTACAGTAGATTGATTTTATAGGATGTAAAACTGCCTATGTTTTGATGGAGGCAAAAGTAAAATATTGTGAACTCTGAATGACAGAAAGTACTACAAGTTCAACCTTGTGTCATCAGTGACTCGCAGGTCTACTACAGCTGCACCATGTTATTGTTTAGTGGTTCACTATTGATTTTTAGAATGAGAGTGATACGGCTGTGGTAGCTCAGGATATTAAGATTTAAATGTTGCTGCCTACAGCGTTTGTGATCCATTGTCTATATGTCAGTTGGAATTATTTTCTCAGCAAGACAAATAACACAGTGAGACAGATGTGTGAAGGAACACTGACAAAAATATACTGCTGTAATTAAGTGTGGTACAGCACTAAACATGCAGTTGCACAAACAGGCAGCATGTCGTGTTATATAACTAAAACAAAGAGTGCACTGTCCTCCACCTGAAATAAGACTACAGTGTAAAAGTACTGTATGGAGAACAGTTATTATTATTATTATTAAATTAGGATAAAATTTGTCTAAACCTGTTTTCTCATGGAATAACACTAGATTATATAAACAATTTTAGCATTACCAAAGTAAATCAATGAATGCTGGCCATTTAAAGCATGTCATTTTAATGGATTAACTGTAATATTTACAGTTGCAACACATCCAGAGAGTGATTGAATGATATTTGGAAAAGCAGCTTAACAACAGGGGAGCTGAGGAGAAACCGCTATTGTTTCATAAAGGCTTCAGTGTGGGTGTTATAGGGAGTGTCACCTATGGTGTCCCTCCTTTTACAAGGTCAAACATTTTACAGTTTATAGAAAAAAAAGAGAGATCAGTCTTTAACCTTGTTTATCTTTCATATAATACATTTACACTGCGGGTATCCTTGGCAGTACAATAGACTTGCTCGCTGCTATCCCTCATATTTGCATATACACATATAGCTACTAAGCTGTTTGTGCTCAACAGTGGAGGGTACTTATTTAAAGGCTGTAGTTACACTATGTCTAACTAATTTTGAATTCCTCTGGATCTTCTATGTAGTGCCCATACACTATACAGGAGCAGGTTTTGCACATTTCTACATTTCACCTTCTAAAGGAAGGCTGGAGAAGAAGGTAGTTTATTAGCTCACATTCTCCTGAAATCTCAGTGACAGCAGTCTGACCTACTGCAGTTTTCCTGTCAAATTAAGACAGGTACTGAACTAGTATAAAGAAAGACACAAAGAAATGATGACAGAAAACAATGGAGAGTCGTGGGCTGCACAAGATACAGAGATGTTTCTAGGTGCTCAGCTATACTGCTGTCCACAGATTTCAGAGTTGCATACTTTGACTTCTTTTTTTCTGTGGGGAGTGTTTATGTAGCTTGGATAAGAATAACAAGGGTGGGTTGGAAATTGAGCTTGGGGTGTAATGCCATCAGAACAATTTCCATAATTTCCATAAAGTCTTTTCATAGAGCACAAAATGTAGAATAACGTATTGCTGAGGTATAAGGCTCAGTCATTACATTAAAGTGATGTCTGCATAGCAATTACAGAGCTGCCCAAAGGATTCCTTTAATAATTACTTTTTTTTTCTCCATTTACTGTGATTATAGTCGCAATTTATGAATGTGGCCAATTTGTTCAGGTCACATTTGCAGTTTAATTATCTTGCTTTTCAAAGAGATGCCATGCCAACAAACCTTTGGATCTAAAATTTCAAAACAGAATGATGGCTTACTTTTAATGTTTTCATGGTGAGTCAAAGATGGAGTCAGTAAATCAAGCATAAATCAAGCAGTGGTAATCTTAAAATTAAGTTAATTGATCTCATTAAAATCCAGACTTTAATGTCATTAAAATACAGAGAAAGGGGACTAGTGAGTCTGCACCTGTCACCAATGTAACAGTTTTTAAAACCCTGTTAGCCATGGTCATTGTTTTTATGTTAAAATTCTAGTTATCCTCTATATCTTCACTTTTGCCTCTGGGTCCAAAATCATACTTCAGAACCTGACAATGGGTGTGTTCTCAAAATTCACACTCAACACTACTATGTACAGGGGAGAAATTCAACAATCTTTCTAATGTACCTAAATTTATTATCATAGTTGTTGCTATCATTTTAGATGAACCGTTAACTATTATCTACTGTATCTGTTGCTTTTTGGTGATTTAATCCTTAGCTTAACTATCACAGGATGTCTCACTGTTGTTTTGGTCTGTACCCAATGAAATATGATCTTGAGACTGATGTGGGCTTAGGATATGAAACACTATGGCACAATATGTTGCAAGCCTGTTTTTACAGAAAAGCTTTGGGTCATTTCAACATGATTTCTTGACATAGTGTAGATCAACTTGTCTTTGTAACACCCATGGAATCTACAAATTTAGACTTGCCATAAAGATTTTAAAGACAGAGCAAATTCAAGGCACACATCAGAGGCTTCTTTTCAGCTACTATTAAGAACAACCAGCAGAGTGGTTCCTTGTGTGTGTGTGTGTGTGTAAATGTACATTTTATGTTGATCTGTCTGTTGACCTCCCCTAAGCTTGATTAGGTAAACTGCCCGAAATAGAACCTCTTGAGTCCTGGTCCTGCTTATAACATTCACAATGAGGTGAGAAAAATGAATCATTTCACTAAGTACACAAAAAGAGTAAGTAAGATTAACACTTGACTAAAACACTGAACAAATAAAAGAACACAAAAGGCAAAGCCAGGCTCTAAGCTAAGTACAAACACAAACATCCATCTCCAGAAAGTTGCATGCTGTAAAATGAAAAGAAATGGTAGCTTCCAAAGTCAGGCTTAGCTCCTGCCAGACTGACTTCTGATGTCCATGAATTATTGACTTCACAGATTTTCCCCCTTTGGTCATTTCCTGGCTTATCATTGTTTATTCTACCACCTCATTTGGAGGTAACAGGTGTTATCTTTTAATGTGTTGCCAAATGAAAAAGTGAAAAGTACAGTGACAAAATGTATAACTTATAGAAATCACCAGCTTTTCAAACAGAGCTGACTGTTTGTACTAGAGGAGTTTATGTACTGTAATTGTAAACATTAAGAAGAACAATAATTTTAAAAAAAAAAGTCATTTGTCTAGTGCATTAGAGCACTTACTGTGTTTATCATTAAGTGGCAAGCTCAGCAAAACTTCACATAGTCAGACAAAGATGAGATTGGATTACATACACATGAAAATGAATAACATGGAATGTGGCATGGACAACACCGGAATCTTTCCATGGCCATTCCCGCTTTTAGCTGATTGATAGAGTTAAAAAAATCAAGTCCTCTCTTTATCATTGCTCTGTCAGTGTAAAGGCTCTTAAAATGCAATGGACATCTCACAGAGCCCTCTTTCCTCACTTGCCGGGAACCATTTCTGTAATTGCTATAGCCCATATTCCTCATTTTAATTTCTTCAAGTGCATCTACTGGACTCCCATTTGTTCATGGCACATCTCCCATAGATCATTCCACCCCAGCTCTGAGCTTGACAACGATCTTAATCAAGCATCCTATATCAATATGGTTGTGTAAATCAGAGCAAGCTAGCACTCTCATCAGTCACAGGCTTTACCCTTAGAGGGCCAGTGCAACCCTAGAGATTAAAAAGCCAATATCTTAACCAAGGTATTTTACCGTTCTCAAATGATTTTTGGTAGTTACATTACTGAGTGGATGTTTTCACTTAGGATTCTGTCCTTCAGGGGAATTTAATGGATTTTTTGCTCTTTCTAGTTCAATACAAAAGGAATTATTTTGTGATTATCTAAGGCCACTATTGATGTTTTGGGATATTTTATTTGTTTTTATTCCTGTAGTGCTGATAGACAATCTTGCTAGATGCCAGAGAGAATGTGTGGCATACAACGGATAGAAAAGTATTTCTGTTAGTGTAATGATAGATTAGTTAGACTGATATATAAGTCACATTTATCTCCTCCATCTTGAGTTTTTAGCTCAAGGTTGTTGCTGAAAAAATGATAATGCCTGGCTCATTATTTCTTAATGCAGAGATTCCTCATTCTGTTTCACTGCATCACAACCATGTTCCTTTGATCATGGATGAAGCTGGCAGCCTGTGTATATTAGGTTAAGGTGTGGACCCATCTTTATCTACTGTAGCTTTAATGAAACCAGATTTTATGGTTCTAATCTCATACAGAAACACTTTGTCCAGTCTTGGTAATTAAAATCATTCCAACAACACACATGTTACTGTATGTGCTGAGATTCCCCGCAGTCTAAACAACTAAATAAATGGAATTGTAGATCAACTGTTTTTGGTGTTGTCAGTGGCAATACTTTCTCAGCCATTTATTCTCCATTTACTTTTCATTAACGAAGCATCAGGCCTGTGATTGGAACTCCATTTAGCAAAACAAGACTCCTCTCAGGGGAAGGAAATGACAACAAGAAGAAAGAGCACAAAATGCCTTGTAATGATTTGTAATAAGCCTGGGAAGCCAGAAGCTATGCAACGTCTATTTCTGGCTAAACCCGTGTGTCCCTTGATCCATGACCAAAAGGATCTGTGCAGCTTGCAGGGGAAATAATATGCAAAATGTAATAATCTGTTTAAGCGGCTCCTTGGTTCTCACACTGGAAACAGAGCAGCGCCTTCCAAAATGCTAAAGTAGTAGGCAGATATACTTTCAGATCTACTTAAAGCATTCCAGCCCTGAGGGGGTTTTATCTTGTAAGACTAATAAAAATACATATCAAAGGCTACTAGCCCTCTTGGCTTCTTCTTTTAAAGTTATTCTACTAGGTATTGTGTTCTGTCAAACTCATTCTGCTCTGTCTGACATCAGTTCATGCAAAATGGTTGTCCCTTCTGTCTGAGGCCCAATTTCATTTTCTTTCTGTTGCACATACATATGTAGATAGAATATCTTAAGTACACATCATTTGATAAATTGGGGTAAAAGTGCAGAAGAAAAATTATTGCACTTCGAAGCCAACTCTGAATCAAACATCACTGCTTTCACTGCTGTTCCTCCTTGTTTTGATATTTTCACTGCCACATACAAATCAGCCTAATTTTATATTCAGTTTGTAGTAAAAAATATGAAATTGCACTGCACTGGAGTTTTTGTATAACTTGCAAACAGTCAAATTCACTCAGTGCTTTCTGACTCTAAAATTTAAGCATCTTTGACTATTATTGGTAAGCAGAAATTAAGAGTGTGAAGGTTTGATACACATGCTTTTATACTGTTATCAAGTTTAGTATCTGTGGTGTATTACAACATGTTATACAATTATGTTAGCATTTTATATAATGGTTTTTACAATTTTACCATAGGTGAGTCATTAATCTAAACAAAATCATACATATACATTCCAAATGAGCAGTTCTGAGATGGGTTGCTGTCATCTGAAAAGGCAGTTATGTTTTTTTGAGTATATGGTGTTGTGTGTTAAAATTCTTTGGGTCCTGGCATTGAGTGCTACTGCTCAGTTTTGTCTAGCAATCTAATGACGAATGAATTGTGGTGCTGCCAGAGCCAAGGTTAGTGCATCAGTATCCCTACTGGTGAGTGGCTCATACATCCCCTAAATTGAACCAAACCAGTGAAATAATAACAGCACTTGTTCTTTTGTGGCCTCTGTACAAGCTACTAGATACTCCCTACCACTTCCTTTGGAAATTTGGGGGGTTTAAGTCCCATTTTGGGAAATATGCTGGCAGCCATATTAGTTACTGTACTGCAAGCAAACAGGGGACCTGGGCTGTCTTGTTTCCAGTGATTTAATCAAAACAAATTGGTGGCAGTCAACAGGATGGTGCATTTTCCCATGTACTATAATGGTATCTATGAAATCATTGGATGAGAATTTTATAATACGTTAGGATTGGAAAATGGTGTTGCTTGTAATGGGGCCCTTAAGTTTTATGACAGCATGGCCTGATACCTCTTTGGGGCCAAATGATGGGTCAGGCATCATTTACCCCTATTATGGTGCTTTCATAGCTTTCACCCATTCATAGGCACTTACTGCTAACTTGAAAATCAACATGTAGCTGTGATTAAAGGGCACTGTGCATAGGAATGGGAGATGAATTCAACCACAAAGATCTTTTTGTTTCTGATTTATATTACATATTTAATTGCACCCTCTAAAGTTAAACCACTGTCTCACTCTACCTGTGGGAAATAGCTTCTAAAATTAAGATTTTCATCATGTAGCATAGGCTGGAAGCTATCAACTTGGGCTGTTTCTATAGTGATAGCTTTCAGCAGCATCTGGCAGGTCAAGACATTAATACCACAAGAGTGAAGTCAAGCCTGATGGAGAGAAGGTGAAGAGCAACAGAGAAAAGAACAAAGAGACAAATAAAGCACTGCAGGATAAATGAGAAAGCCTATGACTGAAAGAACGAGTGTTTCAGGATGAAAGGGAGCACAAAACTGAATGAGGGTGTAAAGGAGATGATGACTATCCATCACTGTAAATACTCCTGGTGCATTACAGGGAGACATAAGTGATTACTGAGCATGTCTGAATGCCATAGACCAGACCCTAGTATCGCATCTGACTGCTCCAGTCATGAATAATGGTCATTGCCATGCTGCTTAAGAGGCTATACTGGTCTCAGAGATGGTGATGGACCTGCCACTAAGTCTTAGGCCATCTCACCCATCAGCCTAGGTGAGATCAGGCCTGATGTCAGATGAGGACATGTGTTTCTCATGAGTACCACATTAACTGATTCACCAATGACCAGCACTCAAACCGTGTATAATCATATCATCAGGCTGATGGCAGTAAGAGGAACAGGTAGGAAATATTTCCAGAAATAATCAGTTGAGGCCATAAGCTAGTTTTTGTTTTTTTGTACTGCACATTTGTTTACTCATTAATGTGTTTATATTAGATTTTCTTCTCACCATTTTTTTGTGATGTTCACTGATCTTTCTTGGCCAAACTGCAGTATAAGGCATCAGTAGCCCAAATTAAAATTTAAAACAGCCAAGAAATTTAGCTGAATATACATGGTTTCAATATTACCTTCCTGATACAGCACAAGCGCTCTTACACACTCCTTCCATCTGTGGCTTGTCTGTCAAAAAGTGAGCACTGCTGTGTTGTGTGTTTCAGAGGAATATAGAAAGAAACAAATTCCCCGTTACTGTGTACACACTGCAGTGATGGAATTCCCTAATTATATTATTGTTTTTCCTCTGAGCTCACTAACTAATTCATAATCTAGTGTGTGGAACTGCCATGGATAAATGCTGGAGTTTTCAAACTGGGGCGGTTAGCACCCATTAACTCAAACTGAGCTGAGGAAATGTGTTGAGATGCATCAGACTGGAAAAAACACAAGCAGATGGTAGGAATGTTTTCACCCAGGAGTACAATATGAAGTGAGGCTTTCTTTTCAAGTTTCTCAGGGAGTTGACATTTATTTGTAATCACAGTTTAGCAATTTGGCAGTATTGTGCACCAGATGTACACTGGCTGCCATATAAGTTTACCAGATCTGAAAGAGAGCTCTGCTGCCTGAATTTCTACAGCACCTGGTGATTTGATTTGTGTGTCCTGCTACCAGATGTAGATCTTAATTGTCTACCCTACCTCTTATACTGTATCTGGCATAAACAAATTCAAACTTTAATCAAGAAAAGAAATATCAGTAACTTTCAGACCAACATATTCCTATCTAAGCCCCTGAAAAAGTTGTCTTTTCGCAATTTATCCGCCACCCCCAAAAGCCTACAAAATATTTTTGTGCAGTTTTCTGTGCAGTTCTTTGCCTTTGTTTCTTGCCCTCTCACCTTCTGTGTTCAGCTCAGCGTAAACACAAATAACATGAGCACTTAATGCTTGAAAGTTCTTTTGTTCCTTGTCCTCTCTCAGGACAAAGAAAAATAGATAGCAAACAAGCGGTGCTGCAAATGGCCAGATTCTACTCTCAAACTATTTTAGGCTTCCCTGTGGGCTGCCGCTCATTTTGGAGCCTCTGGCTCATTGGCCACCAGACGTGCTCCACAAAAAAGCTCTCCCATCTGAAACCCCGCCTTCCATCTGCAGGGGGCAGCTGACGCCATGATTTAAAGCCATTTCTTAGTGCTCAGTCTCTCCCTGCTTTAGCACCTTACTATTAGCACTGATTTGTTTTGGTCTACTCTAGACTGTGTGCCAGTAACTGTCAAACGTTTTACCACAGGATACCGCTGTGGTTGGCCTCCATTATCAAACGCTCCATGCCCACGAGAAAGCGAGCTATATAAACTCACATTGTGCTGCCAACAGCTTGGAGCTGACCATGCAAAAAAAAAAAAAAAAAAACTTTAAATGAGGCAATCTGTTAAAACACAATTGCCAAACATTAAACATTCTTCACACAACAGCACATTTCACCCCAGTGTAGTTTTTTCTTTCATGGAAAGCTGGATTTGGCACTGATTTTGGATTTTGTTGTTTAACATCTCTACCATGAGATTAGAGAAAAGCAGGTTTCTGACCGGAAGGTTGCTGGTTTCTCATTTTTACCATTCCTAAGCTGAAGCCCACTGTACTGTCTACCCCACAGAGCACATAATTGGCTGTCAGCTGCCAAACATTAGATGCACAAAGCTTGAGTGGAGAGGAGAGCAGAAGGTACTGACATTTATCCTGCACATAGACAAACTTCACAGTTGCAGATATGCAGTTACACTGTTTAACTACGGCTACTGTATGTCCATACAATTTGACTGCCCCAATAGTTTGCCCCATTTTTTAAATTTGTTAAAAAAAAGGCCTTGTCCATTGCCATGGAAGTCTACAGAGCCCTGCAGGCATTCAGCTTCTACAGTGCATCCAAATTAGTGTCAAGTTACTGAGACAGCAGGGCCTGAGGATAAAGGATGCTTTGGCCTCTCTGTCAGGGAGGAGCATCAGTGTGTTATGTTTTGGTTTTGAGGTGTTAAAAAGAACAAAAATGTATTTCTTCGTACTAAATTCATTAGGTAAGGTGCCTGTCCACACAATTCACTTTTTCTACATTTGTGATGTATGCTTCAAGAACACATTTCATATACATACCTCACATATGTTTCAACAACACTAGCCAGCTTTAGCTGCAGTCAGTGAAAAAGTTGTACAAAGCTTTTTTGTTGCTCCACAGGGAACTTGTGTGAAATCTGACAAATAGCTTCAAGTGACATACCCTAAGGCAATGTTGGTTGGGGCTTGAAAATGAAAAGAAATCTGGAGGTTTGGAGTTAGAAAGAAGTGAGTTTACCAGACCCCTGTAGCCTGCTTCTCACCTCTGCTTTTGAGCCAATAGCGACCTCGAGGCTACATTAGCCACTACTTGCATAACACACCTGAGATTTGGACCAAAATGTGGATGGTGGTGGAACTTTGAAAAAAAATGGTTGAGGTGCACTGATTGTGAGTCACCATGAGTGAGAAAATGGTAATAAATCACTTGTGCAGAAGTTGAAACTAAATTCAAAATGTGACAGCATTACATCAAGACAAAGTTGTAGTCTCAACAAAAGTTGGTAATTTAGTTCATTGCAGGTCATTACAACACCTGTATGATGGTGCATTACATCGTACAGGTGTTTGTTTTAATGAAGCTGAAGCACCATGATCTGGATGTGTAGTGCCTGCTTTATTCGTCTCACAAGGTTTGGATAAGAGTGAGAATAAATGCATGAAGAAAAAGACAATCTGATCATGTTATGTATTGACTTTTTATGTTTCTACCACATATTTATTCTCACAGTCCCCGGCACACATTTCACAAGCTCTAATGATCCATTGCCAGTAGGCTGCACTTATAATGACTCTTTTACTTTCTAATGGGGTTTTATTTTTTCATATGTTCTTCTTTTTCATTCAATAGCCTTTAAACTCTAACACAATGTAGAGAAATGGGAAGCAACCTAAAACAAGTTATGAACTACTTCTAACCAGTCTGAAGCAGACATACAGTACACCTTATGAAATATAATTAATGCTGCATGATTAATCGTTGTGCAAAGGCAGTCTCACATTACAATGTTCTTGCCATGTTTGCATTATCAGGGAGTGCCCTTGCATCAAACCGAGGTGCTTTGCATGTTAACCAGTGACAGGAACGCCTTATGTGATGAGCTATGAAGAGGAATAGAAGACTGATTCAAAAACAAATCCAGAATGTTTGACACACAAATGTAGTATTGAAATCTGCAACTCAGCTGTTCAGCCAGCTGTTTCCAGTGGCCACTGGCGGTACAGCAATGAAAAATCCACCCATGGCCAAAAAACATTGAGATGCCTGTAAAACTGTTAACAGGACGCCTTAAACTATAAATGAGGTTACTTAACATCCTTACTAATATGAATGTTTAATCCATGAAGGATTTATATTTGTAAAACTTTCCCAAAGCCTAGAAAACAGTTTTATTTTCATGACATCATCCCAGTGTATAGTCTATGTGCTGAGCTATGTTACATTTCTATGTGTACACATTCATTTTAGGTGCGTATGGTCCTGTAGTTCAGATATACACCAACTAGGCCTGGGGAAAAATGTTGAATGGACATTGTGCAAAAATTTAAAAGGTTTGTTATAGTAATTGCACATACTTTCCACATTTTGGCTGGCTTTCCAAAAAGATATTCCTCAAGAGTTAGCAAAAATTCTCCATCTATTCGGTTTGAATCCCAGTGTGATTTTTTATCTCTCCTCTTCTTTCTTCTTCTCATCCTTTGTATCCACATTAAGTAGGCCAGTTGATGTGGGACAGAAAAACAAGCCCTGGCTTCTACATGCCTCTCCCAGTGGAATGGGTAGTCAGCTCAGAACATAGCACCAGGAGTTCAGTCTTGAACCTAAACTGTTTGTGCTGTGCCACTCACTTCAGGGAACATCGTTTGAATATGTTTAACAATGCACCATTTTTGAAGTATGATGCTGAAGAGATGTTTTAAAGTGAGTTCATTTCTTAAGAATTTCATCTTAATTGCTCGATTGGCACTGGAATAGCTTTAAACCACATTAAAGCTGCAATTTAACAAGGCTGGATCTGAGCAGATATTCAAACTATGAGAGAGGTTTGGATATTTGAAAAATACATTACATTACATTACATTACAGCTGAGATGTTATACATTTTATGCTTTTATAATAGTTTCATCTGTGGCATTTAGTGCTTTTCTCAGATTTGAAACATTTCTAGCTTTGACATTAAAACATATGCCAGAAAAAATTATTTGAAAAGCTCTTCTACAGTAGCACAGTCTAATCACACACTATATTGTGCAGTGGCATGCTCTGTCAGTTTGTTTTGATGATGTATCATTGACAACTGTACTATTCATATGTTTTAATCCAATCTTGTTGTCTACTTGCCATTCGGCAAGGTAAAACAAGTGATACAGGACATTTTTGAGCACTTAAGAGAGTTTGCTGAAACTGACTTGAAGCTCTCACAGACAGTTTTAGGATAAGAAACCAAAAATGTTCTTCCATGAGGTGAGAAGGATTGTGCTTCATTCCATGTTTAGATCTGATTAATCTACCAGTACTTGTGAAACAGTACAGAGCAGTGCATTGTATAACACCTCATTTAATTCTCCCCACCATAAGAACTTTTATTGCATATCTGCCTCTTCTCATTTCCTCACAGTATTCATAATATTTGTACTCCCTGGAGCCTTTGTACTCACTCATACAAACACAGTTAAACTACACTTCAGCTCTTGCTCTTAACCATCATCTTCAGCCCAACCTACCTTTTCGCACTAGGTGAGATGAAGTACTTGTCTGTCTTGTTGTGCTATGCCACACATTGGGCTTCATGCAGGAAGATTTTCATAGTCTTGTCCTCAAATTCATGAGGTGGTGCATGTTTGGGATATTTTCTACCCGTTCCACTTTGTTTATGAAAAAATTTCACAAACGTACTGTATAGTAGAGAGAGGGTGGAGAGTGGGAAGGACAGCCTTGTCAAAAATGTTACTGCAATAGTGCATCTGTTAATGGCACATCATCAGAGCAGAGCTGTTCTGAGACCAAAATAAAGAGGGAATGGTTCAGGCTACATATGACTAATATGAGAGGAAATCAAAGGGACGACTATGGCTGAGACATTAGACTAGAGGATACTACAGCCTGAGGCAGCAAGAGAAGTGAGAGCATTTCCCTGTTTAAAAATATAAACATTTGAATAAACATCTCAGTAAACTGACAAACTGTGATGATTATATGGTGAACAGAATGTTCATTCTGCATTAAGATTGTTATTTTTAATATCATATTTAAACTTCAGATTCATTATTCTTATGCCATGTGTTTTTCCCCCTATGGACAAAAGCATGACTCTTGCTGCTATTAGTTAAAGTAGTATTAACAATAACACTGCACCACCTCAGACCTGCCCCAGTGACAGCTGTATTTCTCTACCACAGTCATGTATAATATTCAGTTTTATACTGCATGACTGGCATGCAAGCAAAACATACTCCAGTGTACAGTATAAATCATGTACAATTTCTTTTTCTAAACCTCATTGTGAACTAAATTTATTTCTATCTCTTTGCATAATATATAACAGTTATATAACAAGTCATTAATTTAGCAACCCTTCTTTCAATTTTACCCTTCACTAAGCCTTGAGGCCATGTGTATTTTTCATTTATGTTATTTCATTGTGTTAATTAACAGCAATTCTGCACGACTTGGGAGGAATATTTACAATCCTGATCTGTAGATCAATGCAAGCAAGGCTGGATAGAATGGTTTAGAGTTATAAAGTGGTAAGAGACATTTAAAATTGATGTGTATTTCATGTTGTGACTTTACAAGGCCAATGACATTTTCTTCATGTCATTTATTTAATAACTGTTTTAATCCATGTGTGATGGTCCTTCTCTATGGACAGACTGTTACACCCACTGACGTTGCCCTATTTGCCATGTTTCAGCCACAATACTCACAGGTTGCTGGTTTAACTTAATTGCTGAATAACTTTCAACAATACAGCACAAATGAACTAAATAATATTTATTGTCTCACTGGTTACCCGTTACCTGCCTGACAGTGCCAAGGTCGGCCAAAGCAAAGGCTGTTATCGTGTGAGACAGTCTAGTTGTAAGATATTAATTCTTCAAACAGATGGAAACTACAGAGGATGAATATGATGACTTCACAGGAAACAGCTCTAGTAAATTCAGCTGAAAGCACATAAGTGACTTGAATGTCCCAGGCACATGTTCAGGCTTAACTTCTATTAATTAAATACAACCACAGAATAGCAACTACAACTAAATTTTAAATAGTCCCCGTCTTCTTCCTTTTTAATGATGACATTAGCACTGGTCAATTCACTTCCCTTTGCTTCATTAAAAATTCATTTAAAAGAGGAGGTAAAAAAAAAAGACAGATAAGACATTTCAACCATGAAGAGAAAGCTGTAAGATAAGAGTCCTAAAAGAGTCATAAATTACAACAGGGCCAGGATCTGGGTCATTCAGGTTAATTGTTGTAAAGTGCTGTTTTATGAACATCCCAAGCAATCAAAATGAATAGCACTCTCTAGACCGGGTCTTGTCAAATAGCACCTCTGCTGAGGTTTATAATTAACATTCACTAAATCATTTTTCAATGATGGCACAAAATAACAACAAAAATACATAATTATGCCTGTATCTATCTGTGTGTTGGCTCCCTGCCTAGTTTTGTAGATGACACATTTTAATACTGCATGTTTTCAGGGCAATTTTCTTTTTTTTTTTTTTTACAAAAATCAGTCCATTTATTAATTATATACTATTGTGTCGTACTTCATGTTTCACATAGTTTCAGTCTTAGTACTCTACATGGTGTAAATAACTGTATTAATGGTATCAAGCGTGCGGTGAGCCATTGTCAGTGTGATGAGCAGGGTTGGGAGGGTTACTTTAAAATGGCTTTCTGATATAATTACAAGTTTCCTGTTAAAATGTATTCAGTAACTTACTCCAAGTATCACAATATTAAAGTAATGGAACCTGATTACTTTCCATTACTTTTGGATTACCTCATTACTAAATATGCAAATAATGACATATAACAAAACCAATATCAGTAAGACAGTTTTGTATTTTGTAAGACAACAGAACAATGTAACCTTAAGAAAATGGGGAAACCAAGGTTTGTATTGTCAAAATTGTCCTCCTCCCACTGGAAGAAAACCCCACTTTTCCTTTTGAGCTAATTTAGACAGTAACGTCCAGACCTGCAGTACAACTAAAGTACTAAAGTTCACTAAAGTGAACACAGTTCAAAAATAACATAAAGCAAAAATGAAATGTGTTCCAACGGCAAACAGTCCACCTACTGAAATAAAAAAAAAAAAGAACAAACAAATGAAAGAAAATTAAAACAATAAAGAAAATTCAGGCAGTAGGCCTATATATTACAAATTAAAGTAGTAGACTACAGAATAGAAACATATAATATGCTCCTTTTTTAAAGCAAATTGACAGGGCTTTGTGTTGTGGGTTAAAAACATCCCAAAGGCATCCACTGTATTTGTTAAGAGATGAGATGATTTATTATTTGATTTATTCATTTTTTGTCCAGCTATTCCTTTCTTTGTTATGCATGAATAATGCAGGTTTAGATTAACAGCGGTATCATTAATTATGCACATTTAATTAAAATGTACTTGTGGAGCCACACTTCACACTCAAATGCCTCCCTTGGTGGTTATGGTTAGGATGAGGGGATAGGGGAAACATCTCCATGAGGAAACAAGTTTTGACACAAGAGGTGCGAGATTAGCTACGGTTCCCAGACCACAGTGGTGTCGTGAGACCCACGAAGCATCGTAAGGAGTGAGTAGGTGCATGGTAGTATGTCGTTCTTTATTGTACAGTGTTAGGATTGTAACCCTGCTAATAATACCTGTTTTTACTAAATGTATTGGTAGTCTGATTATGACTATTTTATTAACAGAATAATTACCTTTTTTGTATGTTAAATCATAACAGCGTTCCATGTATCCCGCTACTCCTCAAGCCTGGTTATTAGTAACTTTGCCTTCTGTGATAAGTCAAAACGCCTTCTGTGAAAGAGAGGCAAATTTGCCAGAACACACTAGTTATACAAACATGGCAACAAGTTCTTGTACATTGCTGACATAAATTATGTTCACCATGAATCTGGAAAACTGAATATCAGTGAGTTACAAACACTCAGCTGACAGTGCGTAAGTTCAAGCAGAACATTATCATCTGCTGAGCAGTACTGTACCACAAGGCATTTTTCAGTAAAGATGTTTTCACTTATTACAGCATGAAAAGTGAAATGATTTCTTTATAATATTCAGATGCTTCAGTTTCTTCGTTATGTGCTCAGTGGAACAGCTGACCAAGCTTCTACAGTACATTAATGTTACTAATTTGTCTTGCCGTGATGAGTCAAAATGTCTGCTGGGGAGAAGGTCTCCTGTGTTTAACCCTCCCCCCCGTTCACTTCAGGCAAATGTGAAACTTTATTGTTCTAAATTAACACAGTATTAACCTGTGATGAATGCTTATAATATTGGTAGCTTATATGACTGGGAAAAGCATTCCACTCAGCTCATTACTTTTAATTATCCCCACTTTCTCAATGTATTAAAGCTCGTATTAGATAAGGGATGCGCTGCGTCAACAACCATTTGCACCTGATGATAACATTTAGCACTACCTCCATAAACAGGTAGCTCAATGTCAGAAAAGTGTGCATTTAGAAATATACTGTGGAATTGGCATCAGACCTCCTCAGCATTCTTAGCTGGACTACAGGAAAAAAAAAACACCTGTAGCCTGATTATGGAGTTTGCAGACAGATAAACACTCCTCATTAATCCTGAGATGGAAAATGGGGTGTTGCTAAAAGGCAACAGCCACGCAAATGGGTGTAACCTTCATAAATACACACTCACACAGGGCTGTACAGTATGATCTGCCATGCAGTTATGGATTTTTTCCCCACCATAATACCCTCCTACACACATACACACACAGGGAGAGTGAGAGATCCTGAGATTGCCTGTTAAACTCGTCTAGAAAGACAATTGTGCAAACTAACTTTGTATCAGAAGTGAAGAACCTGCTATTACTGATGTTTGTTCCATTTGTTTGGTGATTTGTAACATCATCAAAGAATTATATCCATCACTAAGTAAATGACAGAGCACAGTCTTTAGTCCAGAACAAAGAGCCTATACACTGTGGGGGAGCATCTTGAATAATACTCCATAATTATATATTTTCAAAAAGAGACTGGTTACAGGGAAGTTCTGGGTCTGTGTTAGCATTTGGCAATACATCTCACAAGCTACAACTCAATTAAGGCAGTGGTAAAAAATAATGAGAGGTTGTTGTTGTAGACGGGGGCTAATAAGTGGTAATGAGAGCCAGGCCCAAAGGGAGGAAAAACAAAAGCATTTGCCTACTTTCACCCCACTGTTCCTTCTCAATACTTTACATTGTGGAAAGTAAAGTTCAATTTACTTTTTATAATTTCATGCTTAAAGGCATTTGATTTATCTTTTTTAAAATGCACACCTTCCTGTTAGCTGTTTATAAAAAAAGATTATAGTTTTTTTTGTTTGTTTTTTGTGCAGAAGAGTATTTTGTTTTTTGGAATTTGTCTGTTTTTCTGCCTTGGTAGCTACAGATTTTTTAGGATGTCCAACTTCCAAATGTGCTGCTTCTTAAAACCAGTTTTTCTATGCTACTGAAGAGAAGCATCTGTTCTGAAATGTTGGAAATCCCAAAGATTCCATGTGTTGTGTGACTTTGGCCCATCATTTTCATTTTGCTCCTTTCTTGTGAATATCAGTCTCACCGCTGCACATCTGATGTGCAATGATGCAGCAACTAAACTGCAAAATCACTTCAGTTTATTTTGAATTGAAGTTTTTTTTCCATTAATGTTAGGACATATTTGCAAGGGTGGTGTGTGTGCAACTGTCCTTGCATGTAAGTCAGATTTATGAAAGCCTGAATATAGAAATAATTTTGTGCATGTGTGCACTTTTGATAAGAAGGGAATATTTTGTAGGCAAGATCCTGTTTTCATATTGCTTAAACATGAAAACAGGTGTGTTTCTGATAAAGTGTGTGTAAAGAGAAAGTGTTCAAAAGACACATGCAGTTTTACTCCCAAATCATTCAACTTTGTCTAATGGGTAATTCTTGAAAAATTAAAGTGTAAATTCATATTGCCATCACTTAAAAAAAAGAACAATCATAGGTCTTGTGAAGGCCTCAGCCCTGACCTTCACCATATGAGGGCCTAAGCCACCACCAGCAGTGGAATTAGCTAGGTAGTGTTCTTTTGTTTTCTTTGTTCATGTGTGTAGATTTAAGTTGTAGGCAGATTTTAGGTATTTGATTTGACATGAGGTTTAAATATACACAATCAATGCAGCATGCACATTTGGTTTCTTTCTGAGTTACCGTGTTCCTGGTCCATGGATGGGTATGGTCCTGACAAAAAAAAGACTAGACCAAGGCAGCAGCAGGTTTAAATACCTTCCACTAGGCCTGGACTGTACCAAGTGCCCAGTACAGTAAAGGGGGATGTTTGGGAGAAATATTTTGTTTATTTGTTTGTAGTTTATGTTAAAACTTTATTTGTCATGTTATGTTATTTTTTTTACATCTAAAAAAATATTTAGTTGTTAGCAGACTGTCTGTTCAGTGTTTATTGGTAGATTATTTAGTTAGTGTCTGTATGTATGTTCCCCATTTATGTGGTCGGTTGTTTTGCTGCATTTCGAGTTTCCTTATCTTTTTTGAACTCTTTTAGGGCCAACTTTGTGTGATATTGATGTTGTTTGTATTTTATAGGCACACTCGTGTGGTTAAATAGGATCGAGAACCGATGATTCTTTTACTGACATACTCTGTCATGCATGATATTACATTTTTATATATAATTCAAGAGAAAAAAAGCATATTATCTGGATTTACAATCTTGAGGACTAATTATTTTCATGCATTTGTAACAATTAATTATTGTTACGTCCGTGACCCGGGCCGCCCCCTGTACCTTGGTAGCAGGCACAGGTAGTTCCAGCAGCTCCGCCCCCGCACAGGTGAGGGTGCGTTCCAGGCGATGAGGCACACCTGCTCTTCATTATCGGAGCAGTATATAGGGTCAGCGTTAGTGTGTCCTCGTTGCCAGATTATTAAGTGTTATCCTGCTGGTAACGATGGTTCCTGTTCCTGTTCCTGTTCCTGTTCCTGTTCCTGTTCCTGTTCCTGTTCCTGTTCCTGTTCCTGTTCCTGTTCCTGTTCCTGTTCCTGTTCCTGTGTTCCTGTTCCTGTTCCTGTTCCTGTTCCTGTTCCTGTTCCTGTTCCTGTTCCTGTTCCTGTCAAGGCCTCAGGTTTATGGACCATTGTTTGATCTGCGCTCCTTTCGCAACATTGTGAACTGTTATTGCGCATTGTTCTGTTGTATCAGTTTTCGTGCCCTTCTCACGTTTAAAGGAGTTTTTGGTTTTTGGACTGCTTTTTGTGAATTGCTCCTCCTCTCAGAGCTCCAAGGCAATCCTGGGACAGCGCCACCAACCTACGTCGCACCGCTCAGCTACCAGCACTGCCTCATCGGGGAACCCACACACCGGACCCGGGATCTCTGGCACCAGTCTCCCCCTCCCTGGACTACTCCCTGGGCCTGTGGCGCACTCAGCTGTTCAGGTCCCCAGAGTGACTACCAGAAACAATCTGTACCATACCTGCTGCTTGTTCTTAAACTCTCTCTCTGTTCTTATTTAGCGAGCTACGCCTCTCATACACCCCGGGAAACAGTAGTCCAGTCAACAGCTTGCCGTAACAATTATCTGAATTAAAATTTTTCTAATGGCTAATATTTTGTTTCTCTCTTTTATTTATTTTTTGACATGAAGAGATATTGGTATGAAACAGCATTACAATAGGAGCTCAGTGATGTGGTAGTTGGAAATCACAGTACAACTCCATATGCTTTATATCTTACATGAACTTCCAACTGACACCCAGAATTATTTGTGAAAGTAATGCTGTCATCTGTCAGTAGCCACACGGCCTCATCAAGCAGAGGGACCGACTTTCCCCACCGTCCCCTGTCTGCACACCACAGGCAACCTCTGTCTCTCTTTCTCTGCCTCCTCACACCCATACAACAGAGAAAAGGCAGGAAATTGTTTGTTTGTTGTTACTCTGCTTCCTCCCTCTCTTCCCTGCTTAAACACTCAGCTGGATCCTAGCCTCTCTCTCTCGCTCTTTTTTTTTTTTCAACTTTTGTTCTCTACCATAGCTGCCAGAGAAAGAGTCTCTTTGTTGTTTATCCTCCCACCTGCTGCTACAAACTGTGGGTATTTTCCTCTTCAAACTGTCTCCCATTCTCTCTGGACTCTCCCCCTCTGTCACACTTTCATACTCATCCGCTGTCTGTTCCTAGGCTGCGTGTCATTATTTTTCCCTCTCTTTTTCTCTAAGCTGCTTTCTCAGGGTTTATTTACTGACCAATACATAGCATGATGGTCTCTTAGCCTATCGGTAAAACTCACAACGGGCAGAAATATTTTACAGGCACAAGAATGAAAATGAAATGAAAATGAGTTCCAGGTTCATTCTAGCGCATTCATGCAAATATAGCTGTGTTCATACTTTCTATGCGTATGGGACCATACATCCTGAGTTCAAAAGGAAATGGAAAGGAAAAAGCTCACTTCTGTATAAATTCTACACAACAAACCTGAGATATCCAAGGTACAAGAAGCAGCAGGCTACAACTGGACCCATAGAAACTGCTGACGCACTTCAGTGCAGGTCTGCTCTGGTAAGAGACAGATGCACTACTCCTATGGTGTCTCTGCTTTTGGAAACAGAGTTTAAACAATAAAAGCAAAGCAGACCAGCTGTGAATAATTCAGTGTGTGAGACACTTGGAAGAATGGCAGGTTGAACACAGTAGTCCTGGGGAATGTTGGAGATGTACCACAAGAAACATATGTTGTATGGGACAGTACTGTAGAAGATAAGAGAAAAAAACTTGAAACACCGATGAAAGATTTTGGATCAATATGTTCACCATCACCATCATCAAAAAAAGAGGAGGGAATAGGGAATATCTTTTGGAAGAGTGGCGTTCATCCCTAGTAGAGTCTCAGAGACAAGCAGACTACAAGCCAAAAGCCAGTGAAATTGTTCCTCTGGCTTGCTGTGGCCGAATGCTTCCTGAAACAGTTTTTTTTTTTTTTATTTGTCACCTATTTGTATTCGACCATTTGTCTCCTGTTTTTATCTGCAGCCAATAGGAGCCAGTAATCAAGATGATGGCATACGATGATGCTCTTGCTGAAGGTTAAGTTATAAAATGACCATGGACTCTTAGTTCATAATCATTTTTTACACAACATTATAAAACCTAGATACTACATGTTTGCAGGACTGACATCTTCCCCAGTGGCACATCAAGGGCTGCATTTTTTTAAAGTCAAGATTTATCACTATCCTTTTTCTGATATTAAACAAGAATACAAGTCTACAGCTATGCCAGCAGTAACATTTGCTATACAGCCCCAAACACAAAGTACAGCTACAGGCTGATGGGAATGTCTTTGTTTTATTATTTAAAGTAACAGTACGTGAGCATAAATCAAAGAACTGGACAAATTAAAATTTTGTCCTGATGATGGAACTAGAGGTAAGGCCTGGGGATCACCCAACTGATTACAGTTCGTCCTGAGAGGGATATAAATGTCTGTATAAAATGGCATGGCAATCCATCAAACAACTGGAGATATTTCAGTCAGGACCAAAGTTGTGGACTGACCAACTGAAAGACAAAGTAGTATCAGTATCCACAGAGCCATGCACTAGAATGCCAATAAAACACTGATTTATTTTTAAAGTTACATGTTTAAAAACACCTTTTGCAGTGAAAAGACTGTACTTAAAGTTTATCATTACCATTGCTTTGAAAGACAAAAAGACAATTTTAGTTACAACCTGAGTTTTACCTCTAGGACAGAGATAGACAGATACGTCAGGAGAGAGGGAATAAGTCAAGGTCAGGGACAGATCAGCAAAGGCATAGTTTTACACACTTGAATACTCACTAATTGAATATAATCAGATGCTGTGATCCAGTAGGGACTGGGTTGCTTAAGTTGAAAATGAAAAGCATGATTTAATTTGACCTGAATACGTGTGATCTGCAGGTGTAAGAAGCTCTAAGCAGTTTCCATTTTGCCATCATATGCCCAAGTTAGGCCACGCCAAAAACAATGGTCTGACTGAGGGTCATAAATGATACCTGTTAACAAATTAGTGTCAAAACCTTCCATTTTATTACATCTGTATGTAAAGCAGCTATGCTGACAAAAAATTAAATAACTTTTCTTGGGAAACAATCCAGTGAAATAAACAAAGAAAATAAAGTATAAACAATAGAAAAACAGTTTATTTACTGATGAATGAAAAGAAACTTCTGAGCTCAAAGTTAACTGTATTAAATGCACAGGCAATAAACTTAATGTCAAAGGAAACAGTATAATTAACAACAGCATGCTAAAAATCAAATGAGCTGCTAAAAGAAATTTAATTGGGATAGTCTTTATATTGCTTTGTGTAACTGGACTGAAATTGCTTAAAAATGTTATTTTGATTTATGGCAGCCAGAAAGAGATTTACTGGAGCAGATGCTAATCTGACACCATACTGGACAAGCACAAAGGTAACAGAGTCCAGAGACATAGTATTATCAGTTTTTTTATATAGTAAACAGTCAAGACAACAATGTAGAATTTATTGTACCCAAGTGTTAACAAATACACTCCACATTTGACAGTATTAATGTACAGTGTCAATGCTTGACAACTCTCTCTCTTTGTCTGCATGCATTCATCTACAGTACATATTATTCTCTGCAGAGTTAAAAGGACTGGAGCCTCTCCTATTCACATACTGGGCAAGAAGCAACGCATACCCTGCCAGTTGAGCACAGAGACACACACACTTCATGTTTTTCCAGTTTACCTAACCTTGACTCAACTCAGGGAGAAAAAGTGGACCATCTACAGGAAAGTGGCACCAACACAAAGAAAACGTACAAAGTTCAGCCCAAGAACACAATGCAGTGGTGGCCCAGCTCCTGCCTTTTTATAAGAGTGGTCCTACAACTTCCTTTGCATGGGGGAGGTGGACTTCAGTTGTTTGTCCAAGGAGGATGTGGCTGATGTAGAATCCTCCCTACTCATCAGCAGGGTGAGCAATGTGGTTACCATACCTATTTTGACTGTATTACGGATGTACTGTATTACGGAAATCCAAATAATCCAAATTTAATGGTTGTTGGTTTATTGCAGATTGTAGTCTGGTGAGGAGTCTCTCCAACAGCTGATGTCTCAATATGTCCACATGAGTAAATCCAAAAGTCTGTGGTTAGCAATTTGTGTCGAAAGACAGTCATGTGTCGTCATGTTAAGGCTTGCACCCAAAAGGCCTCA
>NW_018127982.1:1049220-1050312 GCF_001952655.1 Monopterus albus
CGAGCGTAGAAGGCGACCTGAGCGCACACAGAGGAGGTTCTCAGAGAGCGAGTGAGCGAGAGAGAACGAGCGCAGAGATGCAGATTGTGAGAGGGCATAAATAGTTGAGCAAAAGCATTTTACCTATGCGTGCGCTCAAAAAAAACATCCTGTGCTCAGAATGTCAGATGCGCGCGCTCAAAATGTCCCATTGCTCGCTCAGGAAATTGGCACAAATATAACGCCATAAATAAGGACCTTTTAATTCTAAACACGTGCATCTAA
Source organism: Monopterus albus (assembly GCF_001952655.1). Lineage (NCBI taxonomy): Eukaryota > Metazoa > Chordata > Actinopteri > Synbranchiformes > Synbranchidae > Monopterus > Monopterus albus. The sequence goes on from NW_018127982.1 coordinate 1,049,485, forward strand.
GTATTCAAAATTAAGAGCTACCCCAGGACACTGTGAAAACCATGTTTGATTTGCATTCGGCATCTCTCACCAAATGCCATGTGTGTTAACGTCTAACAAACATATTACCAAATGCTATTGCTATATGAAATACAGCCTGAATGTTTTAACCTTTTTATTAAAACCTTGATCATGTTTACATTCTGTTTTGTACAGTATCAGCCTTCATTCTTGTGTAAGTTGCCTGCAGTACACTAAAAGAATACATTCAAATGCAGTCTTATGGCTGTCTATGGTACAGAACAACTAGACAGTGAAAAATGCCAATTTCATGTCCGTGTAAAATCAGACCTCAGATTTCAGTTTTGTTAACTGAAAAAGAATCTAACGCAGATGGTTTCACGCTGTCCTTTAGTTTTCTTCATGCAGTCTACCAGCCTCAGCTCTGGAGCAAAAGTCAGCTGAACGACTCTATAACAAACAAATATTCCACTACTGTATCGTCTGCTGATACAGTGTCAGAAGGCCAGTAACTGATTCTAGAGTGAATGATCTGTAATGCACTGCCATTTCACTACTGAACTGGAATTAAAACAAAGATTACTTTAGATTTTGTCCGTGTAGAATATGTTTTAGTTTGACATTGAAACTCCTTAAGAAATTCATTTCTTGATCATTAGATGTCACAAAAGTCAAATTTAATTAACTCATCTGCCAAAAAATGTTATAGGTATGGCAGGCAGCCCTGTATCAGCAGTTAGACTAAACTTCTCTTCAGCCAGAACCAAATCAACTTTAATTCTGTTTGTGTCTAGATTGGTGTCATTGCTGGCTTCACTGTCCAAGATA
>NW_018127982.1:1050628-1054393 GCF_001952655.1 Monopterus albus
CTCAGTCTTAGAGTGCTAGTTTGTAGCAATTAATTAAGAAATTGTCATTAAAACCACTGATCACTTAACAAGGGGATAACAGGAATGGACAGGTACAAATTGGCCTGGAGTTTTAAATGCAATTAGAAAGAAACTTTAAGGCCACACACATCCCCGTTGTCAACGGTGCTTAAAAAGGACTAAAGCCAGGCTGTATTTCTTGATATATGTAGTTGCATATCCCTTGTATATCACCGTAACTCTGCCTTCTTCAGCCTGTGCATAATTACACCAAGCATCAAACCTATTCTATTTTTGTTTCTATGCAATATGCAGTCCTATCATTATTTTGATTGAAAAGGCACAGAAGTACCATATATGAACACATCAAATAGCTTTGTCTGAGATGCATTATGTTGTTACTGGCAGTGGAGTTGAGATATTGCATCTTTCCTGGGACATAAACAGTGAAAGATTCCACCTCTAGGGTGGATGACGCATGCGCACACACACATACTGTACATGCCTGTTTTTCCTTATTTTTATACTCCCTGCTTACCACCGATGTTTCTGACTCCTGCATACAGAGAAGGCACCATCTATTCTAATACCCAGCAAAGTATGCACATAGTATACTGAACATAAATTCTCAACGGCACATGATGGACCGCCAACAACTGAAAGAGCTCTAGGAAAGCAGCCCGCTCATTAACAGACATCCTTCTCAGCAACTGTTCTGTTTACTGTTGCTGGCAAAAACACGGCACCAAAGGCTATGGCAAACACAAATAAACAAGCGGGCAGTTGGCAGCGGCAGAATCAAATTTAAGAGAAAACAGAGGATAGTGTTCCCTGCTGCAAGGCAATCTCTCTTTTTAAACTTTTCTGGATATTAGAAAATCAGCTTTAATAAATGTCCTTGAAACTTGAGCAAAGCTGTTAGTAATGTGAATCTACAGATGGCCACAAGTTCTTTAATGACAGGCTCTGGGTGACAACATAATTCAATACTGCTTGGACTCAATGGTTTCTGTTATTTTTATTATGATTTATTCTTGTCCAGAGGCAAAAGAGGCACAGCACAGCTTTATTTCTCAAATTTACAGTACATTTTGTGATCTAGGATACAAGATTACTTTGAACAGGTGATTCCACTGTTCATCAGTGATTTCCTTTGCGGTTACCATAGAAGGAATGTTTTTTTTGTGTGTGTGTGATCATCACAAACACATTTCCAGTCCAAACATTTCTGACACTGCAACCACAATAATCCCAGTCAACTTTAAGCCAGGGAACACCCTGTGGCAGAGACTGATCCACCCAAAAGACAAAACACCCAGACATAAACAGAGTGATGTGGTGTATCCAATTAAGTGTAGTCAGGAGTGTAATGATTTGTACATTGGTGAAACTAAGCAGCCGCTTCACAAATGCATGGCCCAACACAGGAGGGCCAACTCCAGTGGACCAGAGTCAGCAGTCCACCTCCACCTGAAGGACAAAGGACATTCTTTTGAGGACAGTGAAGTCCAGATCCTCTCCAGAGAACATCGCTGGTTTGAGAGAGGAGTTAAGGAAGCTATTTTTGTAAAAATAGAACACCCCTCACTAAATAGGGTAAGACACAACTTTCCATCTACAACTCTGTGTTGAGATCTCTGCCCAAACATGCCGATCAGGATAATAGGCATCGGTCGACAGGGGAGGATTCAAAGGTAGGTAACGACTCTCACCGATACAGGGCTATAACATCTCAGTTGTTAGGGGACATTGTTGGACATCAAAGGACTGAAACACCACCAATGGAGATAAATATCAAATCAAATCAAATTTATTTATATAGCACTTTAAAAACAGCATCCAGCTGACCAAAGTACTTTACATGGCAGAATAAAATCACAATAAATGACTAAAATATCTCAGACTCAATTCCTATGTGATCTGTTGTGTGACTGAGAGAATCTATGTTCTCTTATATGTCAAGCAAATGTGTGTCCTTATTTGGTTCATTATGGCAATATGGGAAGCACAATAGCCCCAAGCTATGTTTACTTTTTATTCCCTTTTTTGGCTGCTCAAATGAGAAATCTCACTCTGTTAATTACCCTCCAAAGCTTGTTAGGTGAAGGACTGAACACAGAACAACAATTAAATCAAGAGTTTTCTCTGAAGCAACTACAGAAAATGGCTCCCGATACATTTAACCCACATCTATGAGTAAGATCATAAAATACTTGAACTTTCACACCCTAGTTGAGGGTTTCAGCTTTGAGGCACTATCAAGTTCACCGTTTAATCAGGCCGAAAGCAGATGATCATTATCTGTGAAAGACAAAGTGCCACCCTAATGACACTGAGCATACTGTACTCTTCAGATATTCTGGAGTCCAGCACTCACTTTAAAGTTGCCTCAGTGCCAGAAATGTGAACTGGACCCATTATGAGTTTGAAGGGACCTCCCCAGAGGATATCTCACACAATGCTTTGACAGAAGTATCTTAGTAACGTGTTGGGCCACCAGATCAGCTTCAGTGCACTGTGGCATTGAATCTCCAAGTCTCTGAACTCTGGATGTATGAACACCATCTTTACAAAAAGATATTCCCTCATTTGGTGTTTTGATGATGGTGGTGGCAATGCTCTAAAATCTCCCAATGGTGATCAACTGGGTTGACATCTTGTGATTGGCATATGGTTCAAATCATTTTCATGCTCATCAAACCATTCAGTGACCCCTCATGCCGTATGGATGGGGCACTGTCATCCTGTCAGATTTTCCTTTAGCTTGTCATCTGTCTGTGAATGCCCTTGCATATATATCAAATACATATGCATGTGCTGGTTTGTTGACAGTTAAACCACTCACCAATCAGCCCCCAACCACTGAACTGCTTCAATTAATCACCTCAGAATATAAGCTGAATGACTTACAACACCTCCTAGTGTTACATTAAATTTTGCCTGAAGCATAAGTAATTGATTTCTTGCAGTGAAAGCTTAGCTCTCTCTCATGTACGTTCTGACTAAAAGTTACTTTATCTTCAGTGTTTACAAGGGCCCTTTTAAGTACACACAGAGAAGCATATCATCACAGTGGTGCCTTTCATATTGCCTCAGCACAGCAGTGAAATCTCAAAGAAGAAATTTCTATTTCATGCCTTCTGACTACAGAGCACAACAACCTGAGGACTTTCACCTTGTTTTCATTTTGTCAGCCACTGAATTACAGTATATATATCTAAGACATTGCATATCATAATGTATTTGTGCACTGCTTAATTAGTAGATGCCTTGTTTAAAAAAAAAAACTAATTCAACTTTAAGTTGCTACAATTTTGTAATGACTTACAGAAAAATAAGTCATCAACCATATCAGAAAACAAACTTGCACCTTCTCCACTTCATGTTCTTGTGAAGGCTATTTGTGAAATTCTTATAATTACTGCAGTCAGTGTCACTTTATGTTTTTAAAGTATCAACTCTGTGCAATGAGCAGAGCAAATGTTCCCATGACAAAGAAGAAAGACCGGTGTTTCCCTTCTTCTGTTAACTATTGTTCAGTGGGGGTCTCATCTCAGTCTCTAGTAGCAGTGAAACAGATGTATCTAAACAGCAGATTACTTGATAAAACGTCTGCTGCTCCTTTTTAGAAAGTGATTTGACACCATGATAAATAAAAATATAACATTCCTAGCAAAGTTCTGTTATCACAGTCTGAAGTCAGTTTAAATGATCTCAATCACCACACTCCCATTCACTCGGTAACACTGAAGTGATCTATTTAAG
>NW_018127982.1:1054422-1057941 GCF_001952655.1 Monopterus albus
AGAGTTGTGATCCATGTACTATAAAGCAGTGCAAAAACTAATTAAAAGCACAACTTCATCTGAACGCTTGCAGGTACATGCCAGCAAATCTACAGTTGCCACGGTTCTGGGATGATCTGACAGTGCATGCATTGGCAGCAAAAAAGCTGCAGGTCATCTGGCTGATAAAATTACAGAACAATTACAGACCACCACCACCAAATGTAGAGTTTCCTTAGTGACAAGGACTCAGCTTTTGTGATACCAGAGAACATCCCCATCAGAGGTCCATACTTAACAAGCAGGACAACTGAACTGTTTCCACGAGTGCTGAGCAGGCTTATGGCATGGATTTGAAAGCTCCAGAAACACTTCCGTAAGTGGATGTGGAATGCTGTACTATATACTAGACCTCCCTGCCCTTGTTTCATGCCTGCTTCATGCTTGTTTAAGCTTACTTCCTCTGTGAATGTCATATTGACAGGCCAACTAACTGAAACAAACCCTTGGTCCTTTTTTTGTACTTGTTAAATAGCATCTGCTCTGATTTTAAATATCTTGTTAAAAGCACTGTTCAACTTTTTGAAAACTCCAAGCATAGCACTGAAAGAAAGAATAAATCAAGAACCAGCTTAATAGCATTCAAAGGAACATTCACAGGTACACAGCAAAAAATGCTTCTCATTTTACCCTCTTCCCTTTTATTGCTTTGTGCTTCATGCAGCACATTACACCTCCATGGCAACGACTTCGGTAAATCAAAAGTGTACCAGGGACTGAGAGGGTCACAAATAACCTGAAAAAAATAAAAGCCCTCACAACCTTAGCAGACACAGTGTCCTAATACAAGGTTACTGCAAGTAAAATGCTGCAAAGTAGAGAGTGAGATAGGAAGTGAAAAAGAAAACAAGAGAAGACGAGAGTAACAACATGGGATGTTCTTAGATAATGGATTTCATTACCCACACTATACTGGGGGACATGTTATTGTTTCAATGTGGTGAATAACTGGACTTTCAGGGGAATTGTGTGATGAAGTGGGCAGGATCTGCTGAGGAGCCCTAGTTTGGGGAGCCTGATTCGGCTCTCCGGAGACAACCTCAGTGTAAAACAGAAGTGTCACTTTATGACAGTGATGAATTGATTCTCTAAAGTCACATACGGAAACAAATTTAAATTTATTAGGATCTAGGTGGACTGAAAAAAAAAGGTTATTTGCAGTGAATGGCCGGTAGCTTTCACTCCTGCCTGTGCATATTGTATCTTGTAGCTTAGAGCACAGCTTTATCTTTCGATTACATGCCTCAGATTATTATGGGCTCAAGGTCAGTGTCTGATGTACTGTTTTTATTTGTGGGTCTGCTACAATACAAAAAAACAAACAGAAGCACCCCCATGTTAGGAGTAGCATCAGAATAAAAATCCTCATGAATTAGCATTAGAGTCCTACATATATTAATATGGGCTTTTGGCTGTCATCTCTGAAAAAGTCACTGTAACTATTAGTTTTTGCTAGCAATTATGCTAGCATGATTTGTGTAATTTATATCAGCACGGCATGTAATGTGGTAGCTAAGAGCTGAAACTGGTTTAAAAATGGCATTTATATCCATATCATTTATATTGTTTTCCACTAAGGTAATGAGATGTCTGCACAGTAATGATCCTAATCAAGACCTACTAAAATCAAAACAGGCTAACACCCCAAGATCAATAGAAAGCATTTGGAACATGCTGGTACAAGATTCGAGAATTTATTATTTTGCATCAGCATCACAAAAAAACATTCTATGAGTCTGAATATGCAAACAACTTCTGGAGATTAAAGTGGGGCCTAAAACTGCCTAGAATACACACTTCTCAATTATTTTTGCACAAATACACATATGATTTGGTAATTAAAACTTTAATTACATCAATATGATTGTAGAGGTCTTGTATAGAATGCATTGAGCTCATTATGCAGTAATTATATGCAATATGAAATTTATTTCACAGTTCAGCAGACTACTGCACTATGTAGCTCTGCTCGCGGTGTTTACCAGCACAGTGTGGAGCAATGGAGTCTGGGTACCTGTAAATTCTGAATGTGACCAGGATGAATGTTTATTAGTTTATTACCAGGTCCAATTCTGGTTTAGCTGGAGAGTTTAAAATGGCTTAAAATTTTCATATACATCCTGTGCTTTGTTTATTAAACATCAGCTGCCAATTAGCTAAGGAACAGATTAATCTCACAATCTACACCAAGCAAAAATAATAAAGAGGATGAAAAACATCCAACAAGGTACTTTTCAGGTGAAGATGATGAAGATTTAGTAGATAGGCACTAATATGAAATGATATCTTTAATAACCATCCATAGAGGAGGGTGTATATGACTGTACTTGTGCCTGAGTGTTACGTTGCGGATGAATGTACATGAATGATAAACTGATAAAAGGTGGTGCTGTCATTTTAGATTGAGTAGCATACCCCCATGCTTCATCTTACAGGAGATCCCATTTGATCAAAACTCCCACATAGTGTACCTATCAATTTTATACTTCAGTACATCTGCTTTTCTACCCTGCAAAAAAATGTGTTTTTCCAGCATTCTGTGGGTTTGCAGGCTGTACTAAAAATTAATCCCCCCCTAGAATCTACAGACTCTGCATTCACAGATTCAAATATTGGTTTTAGAAATGTTTGCATTAAAGGTCAAATAATATAAGGTCATGTTGGATAAGGCGTGCAAACAGCAGGTTCTCTTTGCATCACTGCCAATGACCATATATGTGTAAATGTGGACGGAAAAAATGCCACTAAATCTTTGTCATGTTGCTGTTATGTTTGTTCTCCTTTTACCTATCCTCTTAAAAACGTACAGAGGTACAGCACTTCCCAGGCAGCACCCAAGGAGGGTGATGTCAGTCCTTCCTGACATGCCCTTGGTTCAAAGGAGGATATGTTTGGGAATGCTGGACAGGTTTCTAGTGGGACTGCAGTGGTTTATCCATGGCTCCAATGGCTGTCTAGTAATCTACAGACAGACCGTCCATTTTGTGCGTCTGTTAACTCAAAATGTCCTATTGACCTTAACCCCTGATGTGGTATCTTGGAAACTAATGGGCAAATTTACATTTCCATGTGGTGCTGTAGTTTACTATGTCACAAAAGTCAAGTGCAAAATTAAAAAAATAAGACTCAAGTTAATTGTATGATCCTGGTATGAGGACTCTGTAAGGTAAAAGCAGAGCTGCAGAGAATTTTGGCTAAGAGCCATAAACAAACCAGATTTGCTATTATTTGAAATACTATACATACAACCAAAAAAAGACTTTGTATTTCTATAAGCGGGGTAAAACTATGGAATAATTTAAGTGTGGACATAAAAAATAGTAAAAGAATTGACGAGTTTAAACGTAAATATAAAGGTATGTGTCAATCAAGATATATGCAAGAACAGGCTTAATGATTAATTAGATGGAACATTGTGGGTGTGGTGTATGAATGTTAACACTTTGTAATAATTCTTTAGTATATTACTTGTGTGGTGTA
>NW_018127982.1:1060861-1063162 GCF_001952655.1 Monopterus albus
TGCTGTAGTTCCTGTGAAGGTTTATGGGAGGTGGTCAGGGTCAGCCCTCTCTGATGAAACACTCTTACCCACAATCTCTCAGTGCTACTTCTATTTAGCCTTTGAGAATTCAATTGCTAAAGATTATATCACAGAGAAGCTGTGGAGGAATGCTTACCAAAGCGGGGCAGTACCTGTCGTCTTGGGGCCACCGATCAGTGATTACAAAGATGTGGCTCCACCCAACTCTTTCATCCATGTTGATCAATTTGCATCAGTGCGTGTTTTGGGAAAGTTTCTACAGGAGCTGGCAGAGGACAAGAAAACCTACAATGAATATTTTTCCTGGAAACAACAGTGGAAAGTGAAAATGTTCTCAGACTGGAGAGAAGGCCTGTGTAAGATCTGCGTACAGTACAACAGTTTACCTCAGCACAAGGTTTACTCAGATCTACAGGCCTGGGACAAAGATAATACATATAAAGCTTCCATTGGCAAATTGTAAATTGTACCACATTTCTCCCATTTGTGCACACCATGTTCTAATTTTCTGTGTCAGGAACAATTTATTTTTCATCATTGCATAATTTGTGATATATTTTTCATGTTGTTGCTATTCCAACAATTAAAATGAGAAATAAAATAATCAGCAGATTGACAGAAAATAGATGAAATGGTGGTTGAAAATTAGGGACAAAGCCATTTTTATTGCAGAAAATCTAATGAATCACATTCCGGAAACTCAGGGAACTTTGTCCACACAAGGAGGCACATAAACATTTAATAATTCAACCCAGTGCAACAACACTACAAACTACAACCTGAAAACTTCACGTTTCTTTAACACCATATTTATTGGAGACTTTGAGTTGAAATAAAATATCGTAGTGTTTTTCCCCAATACTGGATTCTTCTGATAACAATCACATCAATGATTTTGGACATCTTACCATCAGTAGCAGTTTCTACAGCCTTGTTCATTTGTATAAAAAATAAATAAATAAAAAATCTAGGATAAGCAGCGTTACTGCCTTGCTGCTAATACATAATAATAACTGGTTGTTATAAATGGTTAATTTAAACTAAAGTACGACTTTCACCTGAACTAAAAAACAGAACTTGAGAGAGCCATAAACAAACCAGAGTTGCTATTATTTGAAAAAAAGTTACTCAGAGCAGAGCAAAATGAAAACTGTAAGTTTCTCTTAGACTGACAGCCATTTGAAAACATTCAGAGGGCAACTGTGGAATTATTGTAAGAACATTTCCTTCTGTGCCTTGTAAATGTTAAATAGACAGAACAGAACTAAAAACTCAATTTAAAACTAAAAAGCTAAAACTTGCATCAACAAGAAAAGAATGTAACATTTAAAATGATTTGTTGTCATGTAGCAGCACAGCATGGAAAACTCTGCCAAGAGAAGTTGTTTCTACTGGCCAAAAATGAACAAAATAATCTTTTTTACTGGTCATCCTGCAAGTTCAGCAGTGCATCTGCACTGATATATCAGGTCTTCAGGAAACTCTATAGTCCGGCATGACAATAGCTGCCACCTTCTCTCACCTGCTCTGCTTTGCCAGACTTTCACTCATATAAACGGAAGCTTTTATATATTCAACTGGGATACGAACTGGTGACTGTGAAAGAAATATCATACACAACTAAAATTACTGTCACAAAAGCATTCAGTGATGCCATGCGCCCTAAGTGGAGGCATCTTCATGCATTCAGGATTTCTCCATTCACTCATTCAGATATTTTATTTCATGTGTATAAAAGAAAAAAAAATTGAGGATCTGATATAAAAACACCGCTGAGTGAAACCAATGGATGAAACAGGATTACCGACCTGTGATTCGGCCTTGTTCTCTCTGCCTGTTTCTGTTTCTCCTGCTCCTGGGCTCTCCCACGCAGACAATTAAACCTCACTCTGTTTTCTCCAAGTACTGGCCTTTTAATTGGGTCCACACCTCTTCAATAACAGAAGCTGCACACGCCGCTCCCTGACATTCACAGGCATTTAGATTGATGCATTTGTTTTTGATTATGCATTTTTGCTGTTATTGTTTTATTGTGTAGATGTGTTTTATCTGGTTTTATTTTTATTTTTATTATTTCTTATGTTTTATTGTAAAGCACCTTGTAATGTAGGTTTAGAAAGGTACTATATAAATACATTTTGCTTGCTTGCCTACTTTTAATTATTTGTTATATATTTATTATCACAATATTTGTTCATTTGCTCCACATAATAATGCTCAGTCTGATAAACTCTCTTTTCTCCTTCATCCTCCCAAACTTCTAACACACCACCATACATT
>NW_018127982.1:1074366-1080481 GCF_001952655.1 Monopterus albus
TGTTATAAATGGTTAATTTAAACTAAAGTACGACTTTCACCTGAACTAAAAAACAGAACTTGAGAAGGAGGGGTGGCATTCAGCAGGTGTAATCACACCTGTAGAGGGGAAAAAATGTACAATGAAGAAGTGTTATTGTGGAGATTAAAGCAGCATGATTTTTCCATTACACAGCTGGAGTTTTATGTTTTAGTACATTCTTGTTATCAACACAAGCTCTCATTTGTTGTTGTTTTTAGATGTCTGCTACGAATTTCATAAAATATATTCAAACCCTCTGGGTGACTGAGAGGATGATGAGGATGGAAATGAGGACCCAGGAGAAAAGAATCCTTTTCAATCTCCTAGTTGATAGATTGATAAAGCAGAAAGTCAGGAGACTTTTCAGCTTTTTTATTTATCTAAATCCTTTATCATTTGCCTCCTGTGTGCATGTGTGTTTTGTTGAGCAGTAGGGGATACAAGCAGCCAATTACAAACAGATCGAAGTGTGTTGATATGAATATCCCCACACGGAGCACTGTGAATGCAGATGAGACAGCGGTGACAGGGACAATCATAGGCAACACTAAACACTCACCACGCACACCGGTCATGCACGGTGAACCAGGGGTGACAACCACTCTACAGTATTACTGGTGGGACAACTGACAGAGTGGCAAAGAGAACAAAGACAATGAAAAGAAAAGTGTGAAAAGAGTGAGGAGTCAGAGGTGAGTTGGGTTGTAAACGCTGGGCAAACAATTGCCTTCTGTGAAATGGAAAGCATAGAGCAGCTCCAATAGTTGCATTAGTGACCCCATGAGAGAGCAATTCAGAGATACACAGCTGGCAGTAAACACAACTTTCAGCAAACACAACTGTCTCAGGATTAAGCTATCATGTTCGCTTTTTTTTATTTGGTGGTGGGTTGGAGAAACTGTATGTTGTGCATCTAAATCTCAAGTTACTCTGCTATACCACATGGGTTTCTTGTACAATAATGTTTAATGACTGTATTATTGTGTCTGTCTATCTAGTATTGCTGTACTGGCATTTCCTTTTTGCATGTGTGTTTTGTCACTTGGAGTCATTTGTGTTGTGAGGAGCAAATGTGACAAGAAATTAACACAATCCCCAATCTGGCAAGAGCCTGAGCACAAAGTGTGCAAAGGACCAATGTAATTATGCTTCATTTGTCACATAGAGTAAGAGGAAGGAGAAAAGACTTGCATAGATCTACAAAGTATGGCCAAACTATTTAGCTGAATATTTACCAACGCTGAAGATGTAAATGAGCACAGCCGCAGTGTTAATTTGAAATCACCTCTGTTTCAGACCTGCTGCCTGTCGGATGAGGCACATGTGTGGATCAAGAGTAAGTGCAGAAGAAAGTCTAAGTTTACAGCGACCAAACTTTAATATGGTTGAAGAAATCAACAAACAAATTTCAGAATGGTAATCACGTAGTCTCCTGCCAATCAAATCAGCTTTTATTTTGTTCAGTAATTGGAGCGTGGTTTGACCCGAAAGCGTCACATTCTCCTCTGGTGAGCGATTTCATTCAGATGTGTTCCTCCTTCTGGATGTGTTTGCATCTTTGTTTTGGTAACATTAACATTTATCATGGTTGTGATTTTACCTCTGTGTTGAACTGATAAAATTTTACCAATTTAAGCTCTGCGTAATGTTAGTTCTTCGTTAGTGCTGCTCCGGACTGTCTCCTCACTGTCACCCTCGTTACTTGACATTGTGCTACTGCTCTGCTGCCTGGAGCTGGGACTCATTAGTCAGCTGACAGTAGCTTTGGACTGCTGGCTGCGTTTGTCGTTGCTAGGAAACAGGACATGTCCATTTGTTTTGAGTCTCACTAGACCCTGTAGTGGCTGAAAAAAATTGTAATGCACCTTTAAGTATAGTGTTTACAGTTTATTTAAAATGTACCAGTGTTCCACATAAAGGATAAAGACATATTTAAAATCTACTAAGAAATGTCACTACTCTATTTACCTTTGCGGCTGTAGAGAAGTGAAAGGGGGCAATAAGAGTCTTTGGTAATAATGGTATTTATCTCAGCTGCAGACACGAGAGAGTTCCCCTCCACAGCAGAGATAAATAATCATCAGGACAGCTGTGGATAGGAGAGGGTGCTGTTTTACAGTTGAAGAGTTTAAGAATGGCCTCCTCCTGTCTCATCTTGTTTCACAGTGAGAAGAGCAGAGCTTTGGATTTTAAATTTATTGCTAATAAGGCAATTTACAATTGACACAACATGTCCTCTAGAACTCTTGTGACATTTTAAAAGTGCAGCTACTCATGAATCTCCACTGTGTCTATTCCCGTGACAAGCAGGGCGACGGCAACAAAGCATGTCTGCCAAAAGTCAGTGAATTCAGTTTATGTTTGAAAAAGACCAGGGAAACAAAAACAATGCTTAAGTCTTGTCAGTTCACCTAATGATGATGAACACAAACAGACAATGACAACCCGTCTTCCATCAGTGCAGCAGAATCAGACAGCCATCTGTGAGGAGTGAAGCAGTCTGCCTGGTGTCTGCTGCTGGCTAGTTACTCTTCTCTGCTTTTAATTATTTTTTTTTTTCCCTAAGTGTGGAGGAAAGTGCATAGTCATCCAGCATCTGGTCTTTTGGAAAAGATGCATGTTTGAATTTTCCTCACTCATTATAACTAATGTCATGGACCTGATTTACTCCCATGTGTATAAAACACTACACTTGCACTTAAAATTTTATGTTCTCAGCAAGTGGATGATGTTAGTTTGAGGAAGAATGATGTCAGTGAGCCATAGTTGTCAGCAAAAATACGTTTTATATCCCAATATATAGTTTAAAAAAACAACAATATGTAACAGTCTTACATTAAAATAACAGTTTCACAATCATGTTGATGGTACACAGACTCTGCCACGATGTGCCTGGACTGTCGCCTACTGCACTCTGTAACTTTTCTAATCTCATACTATTATACACAATCACGTGTGTCATTTGTTTCATACTTTCTTTTATTAAGCAGGAACAGAGGGCTGTAATAACCTACAGTATAATAGACCAGATATTTTAAACATTTAATAATAAAATAATCATTTTTAAGATATCTGTTCTTTTTAGCCCTCAATGGTCCTTTCAGGCACTTCTGAAATTGAAGTAAGATCATGCTGATTTCAGACTTTACTTTTATTTTGAGTTTTAGCACTCTGTCTCGTTGAACTTCAAATGCTCCCCGACCCATACACTACTTCACTATACTCTATAATGAATGAAAATGAAAATTTTGATTTAGTGGAATATAAGACCGCTGTGTTTATGTACAAAGCCAGGAACGACTTATTACCTGGTGGAATCCAAAAGTTATTTAATAAATAGGAAGGGGGATATAATTTAAGGGGTCAGTTAAATCTAAAAGTTCATGCCATACAAACAACCAAAAAAAGATTTTGTATTTCTATAAGTGGGGTCAAATTATGGAATAAATTAAGTGTGGACATGAAAAACAGTACTAGAACTGAGAAGTTTAAATTCAAATATAAATGTATGTGTCATTCAAGATATACGCAAGAATTAGAGATTTAATCAAGATTGCATGAAGGAAACCATCTATTTTAAGTTTTCTGTGTATTACTTGTTGGTGAAGAAGAGAATTTTACTATGTTTAGATACTGCTTGCAGCCAATGATGCATGAAATTTTTTGTATAAGATGATTGTTCTGGGGTAGGACTGGATAAGTCTGACTTCTTCCTACTCCATTCAAACATGTGCTGGGTATAAGCAAACTGATTCTGGATTAGCAGTGGTTGGCTTTGTGTAATCATGTGTGTGTGTTTATGTCATTTGTTCTGCATGTTTGAAAGAATAAATCAATGAACTCTCTAAATGAGCTTTCAGCACATAAAATGAAATAAAATAAAATTTTATGATTTCCCTTTCGCTTATTTCTTCTCATTATTTCATCCCACTCCATATCTCTCTGCATCATACTGCCTTGACCCTCCTTAACAAACTTTCTATTTTATTAGATTTCACTGCCTGTCCACACTTTCTACTGACCTGCATGGAGCAGACAACACAGACACTGATGAGAGAAAGGAGCCAGTGAACATGTGTGCATTTGAGAGAATGACAGACAGAGAATAAGATAGCCAGCGAGAAAGCGACTTTCATGAAATAGAGTTCACACACTGTGATTATGCTCCCCTAGAATGACAGCAGTGAGGATTGGATTGCTGCTGTCATTGCTTATAGCCTATTGTTTCCTGCAGAGCTGATGAAGGTGGGTAGTCAGCACCAAGCAGAGAGCCAGCCAAGAATATCAAAGCCATACAAAAGCCTGTTTAGCTCACCATCAGTCTCTCAAATATGTAAACAGGTTTGAGACCGCCTCGGGTGCAACTTTACATTCAATGTGATAAAAAAGTTGTTTAACTATTGTACAGTGGCCACAGAAAAGGGCTTAATCTGTAACACTTCATTAAGAAACTAAAAGCTTTGAACCCGCTGCTTTTTATTTGCTGAGTGAAATCTCTAACCTCCACGGTTATATGCAATATTGCTGTAATACAGGCAATACAAACTGGTATTTTCCATCTGTATCACAAGGCTCTCCAAGAACCTTTTACACATTTCACTTCTGCACAGACAAAGAAAGTTTTCCCTGTTTCACTGTCAGGGCTGAAAATAATTTCTTGCCAAGCTTTCTCAGCAAATTATTTGTGCTCTACTATTTCAACAGAAACCCCAATGGAACCAGCATTACTGTGCTATAAATTGAATAATAAAAATTTTAAAGAGGTGTACAGTAGGGTCCTTAAAAAGACAAGTGGGGCTGATTCACTTCCTCTGCACTACTGGCCTTAAATAACTCAGTAGCATAACTTAATGTGGAAGCAGACTCCAACAGAACATCTCCTCAGGAGTGCAATCACAGAGATCAACACCAACAAACATGCAATTACATTGTCATTTGTCAGCAGTGCTATCCAGAATTAGAGCTTGTAATAAAAGTTTGGGACCAGTGGTTTGTCTCTTGGTTCCCATTCCTATGACTTTATTTCTGTCTCAGAATAAGTAAGCGTGTCATTTTCCTGTCTGTCACCAAAGAAACACCTCTCTCAATGAAACAGATCCTGTTGTATAGTGTTGTTGATTTGCCACTTGAAGATGAATACATGCAGTCACTAACAGAGCTTCAGGAATCCACTACAGAGTAGAGCAAGAACCTGCAGGAAGGATGACTGTCTCAGCAGTTCTCCATAAATCAGGCCTTAGAGTAGCCACACAGATGACACTTTGAATGAAAGGCAGATAAAACAGTCAACTTGGACTTTGCCAAGACTCTGAGAGCATGAGGAAAAAAGATTCTCCGGTCTAATGAGACAAAAATTTAACTCTTTGGGCAGAACTCCAAACGCTATGTCTGGTGAACAGCAGGTACTGATCATCACCTGTGTAATACCACCATCCCTGTGGGGAAGCACTGAGGCAGCATCATGCTGCAGGGGGCTTCTCGGCAGCAGGGACAGGGATGAATCCAGTCAAATACACAGCAATTATTAAAGAAACATGGTCCAAAGTGCAGGTGAGCCGAGACTGGAGCGAGGGTTCTTCTCAGCACAACAATGACAATGGAGTGGCTTCAGGACAAGTCTTTGACTGCCCTTGAGTGGCCCAGCCAGACCTAAACCCCATAGAACATCTCTGAAGAGACCTGCTAATGGCAGTTCAGACACTTCCCATCCAATCAGACAAAGCCTGAGAGAATCCACCCAGAAGAAAGGGATAACCTGCCAAAATCCAGGTGTGAAAAGCTTGTACAGACTTACCCAAGAAGGTTTGAAGCTGTGATTGCTGCCAAGGGCACTTGCACAATGGATCTATATACTTTAATCTTACTCCATAAGGATCTAAATACTTTTGTAAACTAAAGGTTTCTGTTTTTGATATCAATAAATTTACAAGAATGTCTAAAAATCCATTTTCACTTTGTTATTATGGGTTCTTTAGTGTAGAACGGTGGGCAAAAATATCTACAACATAATGAATTGTGCATACAGTGAAAAGGTATGAATACTTTCTGAAGCAACTGTACACGCATATATGCAGATACAGTAAAAGCATTACTG
>NW_018127982.1:1080493-1086846 GCF_001952655.1 Monopterus albus
GAAAGAGGAAGAGAAGAGGACCCTGTCATCTGTAGTTGACAGACGTATGGAGAGAAAACACTTGTAGAGGGACCGTGATGATACCATGGTTGCAGCTTGACATTTGAACAAGGTCCAGATATCTAATCAGCCTCATCGCCATGGTGACAGCAATAGTGATGCAAAAAATGGGCTGCACTATAAAACCCTCAAGAGTCGTTCAACCAGAGCCCTTCAATGGACTTTCACACTACACAGACACACTAATAATAGTAAGTAGACATACTCACACACTGCCATCAGTGTGTGAATGGGTGAATTTGTAAAGCGCTTTGTCCAGGTAGGGTAGAAAAGTCCTATACAAGTGCAGTCCATTTACCATATTCATTACAACAAGCCTTCACCAGAGACCAGCCATCCTTTCAATAGAAATCACATTCTGTTGTCACATTAGTGTCAAAGCATAGAGTATATATATATATATATTTATAATACACAGATTATTATATCAAATAAATACTGGTAGCTACTACTGGCAACTTTATTTTTTTAATCTCAGTATGATGTTTTGCTAAAAAGGTACAATTAAAGTGATAATAATCAATATTTTTTATATTATCAACAATTATCCTGTGTCAAAGAGGTCACTGGCACTGAAACCCACAGCATCTCAGCTCCACACAACTGAACAGCATCTTTCACTCTTCATTATGTATGAATTCATACAGTCAGCTGGAATAAGCTCCAGCCCCCTCTTGACCTTGTTCAGGAATAAGCGGTATAGATAATGGATGGATGGAAGAATTCACACATATACAGTATGTACTGTATATGAATGTCTTACTAATTGTTCTCTTTGGATGGATTGCTGTCACAACTCAATGCAAGTCAAGCCTGAGTATAGATCATTTCTTTGTTAACTCTAATGTCTGCACATCATTTGTTAGAGTGGTTCCTGTTGTTATGGCTGAACGATTCGCTGGGTGCAACAGTTTCTGTGTGTAGATCAATTCAACTTGTTTAATCACTTGCATAAGATTGCATTAGTAACATTTCGCTAGTTGAAACAAAATCCCCTAGCTGACTCTCCAGTGTGTTATGTTGTCATTTCCTGCCACAGTTAAATGTTCTGTGTTCACGGCTGTGGTCTGGACAACATTGTTTTGAGTCTCTCTTCCAAACAATCCTCTGCAGACTTTGGTTTCATAATAAATGCATTTCGCACCATTCAGCCTGAGAGACTCTCTACTGAAACAAACATCAAAGCACGGTGTCTGTTCATAGCTCATTCAGCTAATATAACAGTTACATAAACAGCTCGACCAGACAGAGTTTGACAATATCATTTTGATGTTCATTAGAAGAATGCAAAACAGTCAGTTAATTGGTTTGACTGCTATATTAGCATCAGATTGCTATTATGAATCAGCTCTTGCTTTGGTCACTAATGGCACTCACCACAGAGAGTACAATTAACAAGATGTGTGTATCTGAGCGTCTGCGTGTGTGCACGGATTCCTATCGTACAGTAAGCACAATAGAGCTGGTGTGTGTGTGCATGGGCTTGCTTTCATGCCAGCTCAATTAAATAAGTGGAGTACTTGCTGCTGAAATGCAAAAGTCTGAGCCAGCCTGTTCTGACATCTGATTTCCTGTTGTCCTATATTAAAGCCTTGCCTTTAACATTATATATAACCAACAGAGAGATGCAAAAAGTAAATAAATAAATCTAAGCACCAGTAACTGCAAAATTAAGGATTTTTCATAATGTGGATCATGAAATTGTGGTTGAGTAGTAGGTGGTCACCATGCAAGGAATTTGCATTCAAATTATGTTTACTTACTGGTTTAGTCTTGGAAGAAGTACAAGATTCTTTATTAATTCTGTTTTGCTCAAGAGTCAGTAAACAGCTCCAGGCCATTCAGTGAAACGGTAATGGCAGTTTGTTTTATGTTGCCTTCAACTTGTACAGATTTTTAATACAAGTTCTGTCTACCATCAAAAGCAAAACCCTGGGATGGCCTCTGTGTTTTCCAAAGATGAACTCCTTTGGTGTTTTTCATATATATTTTTTAGAAATGTTATTTTTAGAGATTTGGGTTCCTGTGAAAAGTGTGATTTTTTTGCAAGGGGGAAAATTTTTCTATGGATATAAGCAGGAGATATAAATACACTAAGGATGAATGGAATAAATGGAGTATAACTACTTGTATGGGTAACAGTGACAGTTCAGGGTTGTACTACTGCTTGCTGCTCTTCATCCTTCTCCTTAAAGGTTGGGTTGGAGATTTCTTCCAAAAGCACTTTATTACATTTCTTGAATTTCTCTTTTTATCCCAATGGCAATGAATACAAAGGCACTAAATCCATCATCTGTGGCAACAGCAAGGCTGAAAAAGCCTGACCACTGGTGTCACTTTTGAACAATGGCAACAACAGAGAACAAAAGGGGCTGAAAAGTGGCACCATGGTGGCTGTATTTCTGTTGGACAGGTAATTATCAGTTTTGTTTTATTTGGGGGGCATGTTATTTTCCTGAAATCAGTAGTAGTCAGGCTGTGCATGTTGCAGTGTGTGTTGTGTTTTGGAGGAGTGGAAGTCAGAATGAAAGGGTGTGGTTTCTTCAGTTGTCTACTTTGAAAATTGGGCTTCCTCTTGCTGGTTTTTCCAGGATTGCCAATTCTACCTTTAAGCTATTTACCAGATGTTATGGGTAGTCATTAATGATGCAAAGTATCCATTTGGAAGGAGAGGAGGAGAGGCAGTCGGTTCATGCAATAAAAATTTAAACGAGGACGGAGCTATGAATGAAATGGACAATCAGAATCGAGAGGGTTGAGAGCAAAGATTAGAGCAGGAAACGATCAATAAAAGTAACACATTTAAAATAAAGATTCTACCAATTCAACTGACACAAATTCATGAAGTCAATAACTGTAACAGCTTAACTCCTATCCAATAATGGATGTTATTAAAACTCTGTTGCCATATTTGTCCTTTTCTGTACGTGCCTGACACATTCTTAGCTTGTGATTCAGGTATTTCAAAGAGTTACCAAAAGGCAGAATAGAATGTTAATTTGTACAGGCAATTGTCATAATTTAGACACAGTCCCATCAGTCTTATGTGTTGAATGTTGCTGAATGTAAGCAGAGAGTGAAGCTGGCAGAGAGAGAAAGACCAGCTCATTAATGCAAAGCATTTATACAAAGGTGCCTCTGCACATGCACGTGGGTGGAGGCTGACCCAACAGACTGAACAGCAGGAGTTTTTTTTTTTTTTACTTTGTTCTTATCACTGCTGCTAGACTTGACACAGACCCACAAGGTGACTGGGCCACCAGAAGAACACTCCCATCAGTCAAGATGCTCAGTCCATCACACAATGTGAAAAAAGGAGTAAATATTGTATGATTGTAAAGTGCAAGTGCTCGAGATGACTGGAAGGTACTAGCAAATTTATGGGACTATTTTGACATCATTTTGCATACCTGATGACATAATATAGTGATCCAATAGTGATTATAACAGGGGAAATGTACTGTGGATTAAACTATATGCTAAAGTATATTCAAGAATTCCAATTTGATCAACAATACAGTACTTTAGTTGCATTTGAATTTTTTATTCCCCTGAAACAGCACACAGTATTACTTGATGTATATTTTATTGTGTATTACCGTGACAAATTGATTTTGTGAAGTCACTACTGTGAAATAAAAAGGTTTCTCAGGCACCAAATCAAATTCTGCTTAAAGCCCCCTTTCGGCCTTGGGCAGCACAGTTTTCATTATCATTTATCAGATGGGACATGTGTGGTAAGGGTTCACCAAATTACAGCTTCTCGTACGCTTGGAAGCGTCGACACTGCCACCA
Organism: Monopterus albus; assembly: GCF_001952655.1. NCBI lineage: Eukaryota > Metazoa > Chordata > Actinopteri > Synbranchiformes > Synbranchidae > Monopterus > Monopterus albus. The sequence goes on from NW_018127982.1 coordinate 1,084,349, forward strand.
ACAGGTCTTGATATAGAAGCATTTTTCTTCATTCGCTGTAAATACTCTGTTCTAAACTGACACATCATGTGATTTTTCTCCTGGATATTTTATTTTTATCCTGTCTCTCTTTGCTGGTAAAGGAAGAAGACCAAACTAAGGACTGAGAAGAATCAGTTAATAAAATAACACCGCACAAAAATATGCATAAAATAGAGACACAATTAAAAAAAAGGACCAGAAAGGAAAGTAAAAACAATCTACAGCAGAAATGGCTTTTTGCATCATGATCTGCATAATAATGGCATCTCACCACAAATCATTTATTTGAGTGTTGATTTTAATAGACCCAAATGAAAACTCATATCAGGACTTGTTGACTGGAACAAGGGCAAACTCTCTGTGAACACTGTCATTTCTGTGAAGGACTGAAACTCATAATGGTTTGAATTGTAAGCAATTTCTCTTCTAATGAAATATATCCACACGAGTGCTGATAGAAAAAAGGCAAATCAGTTCTTTGTTATGTTCTTCAGGCACCGCTGTCCCTCTAGGGTTTCCATTCTGATGTACCATTACAGTTTCCATTATCAAACCTCACAGATTTACAATGAGGGTATATTAAAAGTTGTGCTGTTTTGAAAGTGTTTTTAATTTTCAGGCTTCAGCTCGGCCCAAAGACCTCACACAGCTGCTTGTTACCATTATTCTGAAGGGTCTGTTTGGATAATTGTGCCAGTGCTTCAAAGTAGACCAGGGACTACTGAGTATACTGCATTCAGTGCTGGGCAGCCAAAAATCATACAATTACTGCAGCAGATTCTCATTACATCTGCAGGTTAAAAACAAATTACAGGTTTGTTCCCCTTAGTACTGCACTGTAAGTGTGTTGGCTTGGTTGCCAACTGACCAAAGCCAAGGTCAATTTGATCTAGTCCTGTGGCCCCGTGGGTCCAAATCTTCTTTATAGTCTTTATTGTTTTAGCTTATATTGCGTGTGCATGGTGCAATTTCCGAAATCTGTTCAGTTCAATAAACTGACTGAGAAAACCAGGGGCCAAGGTAATATTCCAGCAAAGGAGTTCTGGTCGGTTTCTGGGGATCTAAGAAAAATATAATGAAACTGCCCCTGTTAGTCTGCTGGGTGCACTCAATATAATAAAAACTTTGAGGCAACATGAAGCACAGAGGAGCAGGAGAAGGGAAGGGTCTAGCAGCAGATTTTTACTGTGACTACAGGTTGATCAGGCTATGCCAACTGTTCTCATATGAGACAGAAACGGAGCAACATCGCATCAGTGGTGTAGGCAGAAGGAAAAATAGGAAGAAATCTGGGCAGGTCTGCAAACAATGGATGGGCCTATTTTCCATGATCATCCTGCCATAAAAAAAATCTACAGGCAAACCATCAGAGTGCAGAAATGACAGCTGAGATGTTTAGATCTTAACAACAAAGCCAAGGGAAAACCAACCGGTCTGAACAAACTAAAAGAACATAAAGTGGTTTCACAGTCTGACGTCCTCATACAAGCAGAAAATTCATTAGTTAAAGCAATCACTGTGTAAACACATTATGTTCATTAACACAAAGAGACCAATAATGCAACACCACACTTTCAGTGACGCATCACATTCATTATGAATGCCCACGGGCGTAAAGTAAAATTTTATTACTCACCATGGACAGTTTGGGATGGAGACGCTGGCAGCTACACCCCAAGGCGCAGACCGAGTGGATTGGAGTTGAATATGGAGAGGACTTCACCATAATCCAGTGCATCTGCCAGATCAGGCAAAGACAAGTTGTTCAGACGTGTTTTAATCCTGTTTGTTGTAGAAAATCGCTGTTTTACCTTAATTTACCATAAATAAATCCTCACTTCCTCCAACTGTGGTGTCTTATCTTAACATGGAAATTTGCTTTGACATCTACAGTATTTATCTAACCCAGTAGGCTACCTGCCACATTTTGTTTTGTATTGCTTTGGTTTTTAAAGTTCACTGCAAAATGTGAATAATGGCAAACTCCTCCACTTTTTCAGAAACTTAGCAGGAAGCACACAGTGCAAACAAACTTGCCAAAGGTCAACTACCTATATTGATATTCAGCCTTTTACTTGGCCATAGTATAACAGAGATATCTTGTTTTTGATTAGGTAGGCTTGTGGTCATGTGACCAGGCCTGGGCCTGCCCAGGACACCTGACAATGTGCCTGCAGAGCCTCACTGCTCAGGTTAGGCTGATGATGACATCATAGGTTTAATTAATACAACTGAGCAATCAGCTGCCTCTCTCGAGGAGTAAAGTTCCAGATCCCAAGCTGTGCGTGGAGCTGAGCCCGACTATATCTAGCCGGTACCTCTCAACCTCCTGCACAAGCTCGGGCTCCTTCCCCACTAGCAAGGTGACATTCCATGTCCCCAGGGCTAGTCTCCGTGTCCAGAGATCGGGTCGTCGGGGCCCCTGCCTTTGACTGCTGCCCAATCCACTGTGCACTGGCCCCTTACGGATCCTCCTG
>NW_018127982.1:1087325-1115966 GCF_001952655.1 Monopterus albus
CCGGTCCCTGTACGATCGAAGCAGGAGCTTGGTTTGCATCGCCGGTAGTAAGTCAGACTTGTTTCCAGTGCATGTTGGACTCCGGCAGGGCTGCCCTTTGTCACCGGTTCTGTTCATTATTTTTATGGACAGAATTTCTAGGCGCAGCCAGGGGCCGGAGGGAGTCCGGTTTGGGGACCACAGGATCTCGTCTCTGCTTTTTGCAGACGACGTTGTCCTGTTGGCCCCATCAAACCAGGACCTCCAGCGTGCACTGGGGCGGTTTGCAGCCGAGTGTGAAGCGGCTGGGATGAGAATCAGCACCTCCAAATCCGAGGCCATGGTTCTCAGTCGGAAAAGGGTGGCTTGTTCCCTTCAGGTTGGTGGAGAGTTCCTGCCTCAAGTGGAGGAGTTCAAGTCTTGGGGTCTTGTTCACGAGTGAGGGAAGCAATCAGCTGATACACCTGCATCTAATTAGCTGTTTCCTGAAGATGATTTTAAAAGTAAAATTTAAAGCTTGAAACTGCAACAATACTTCTTCCCTTTTTCTAGCAGTAACTGTTAGAATCTCAGTGAATCTCCTGGTTACTTGTGTGCTGCCCACACATGGCTTCTTCTTTCTCACATGCCAACAGTAGATTAAGGTAAACTGACTGGTGTCCAGCATGTACATGTGGACTGGGCATCGGCAGTACAAAAAAGTAAGAGCTGTGAACCTGCTAAATTAAACTTCAAATATTTTGCTTTAATAAAACCAGTGAAGACAGTTGGGTAGCATTTCTGACTGATTTATTTTGATATAAAATCTAAAACCATATCACACACACACACACACACACACTGAAATAAGCTTAATATTCCAGACAGAGATCTGGAAATCAAATGTGGTTTGGGACAGTCGAAACCTGATAAGAATCCAGAGAGAGGTAAACACAGCTTCAATCAGCACCACCAAGCAGTTATAGTGAGTGTTGCTAAATAAATTTCAACTTTCCAGAGACTGTAGAAAACACTTCTCTGTGTCAAACTGCCATCTAGTGTTCAAACACTTCATGTGGTAGACAGTCTCTCTCTCATCCCACCGTGTTGCTGACCTGTGAGCTAAAAGCAGTAGGCTTTTTCTTTTATGCCATGGATCACTGTAGACAAAGTAATCGTGGACAGAAGTAGCCGTACCTGTTTCAGAGGCACTGGGCTGATCCTCCATATCTCCTGTTCTGCTATCAGTCTTCTTTCTCCCTCTCCACGGCTGTCATGGCTGTGATCACCGATGCCTCCAAGAGTCGGTGAGGTTCATCTGCACCAGCTTTGCCTTGTCAGTGTCAGTTATCTGAGCCTCGCTTGAATACCAGTGGAGCATTGAGCTGCAGCACGTAGTTCATTCACTGGCTTCACTGTGGAAGTGAGGTCAGCTCTTATCAGTCCTGTTGTGCAATTAAGGCAACTTGGATATGCAACACAATGATTAAGCAGTTAAAAATGATTCCCTTTGATTGATTGGATTATTCTTTTTTTAGGCTATAGATGTCCAACATGAACTGAATATTTCAAAGTTCATATAGAGTTGTTTTTTAATGAGATTCTCAGATTTATGATCCCATTAATTAGCTAACAGTGCCTAACAACATTAGTCACACATACTGAATAACAGCCCTGTCACTGTTGTTGTTAATATACTGTACAACAAAAGCTGAGAAAGGATCATTCTTCTGTAGCAGCCCGTGAATAACCTTAAATAATACAAATCTAAGAAGTAAAATGCCAGAGGTAAAAGAAACACACAAACAAAACAAAAGTCACCAAAACCCATCCAGCAGTATAGTTCTCATAGTTTTTTGCAGCCCCAGGGTACAAACTAGCCCAGGATAGGTTGCATCTCTCCATTACTCTATTTGTGGGTTTGTTTCAGAAGATATCTACCAGTTGGGACCTTTAAATTGTGATATTTGGATTTCCATGAAAATATAATGAGAACTGGACAGACAAAAGACTTGGAGTGTGTCCCTGTACTGTCCTTCTGAAACTTAGCTGAAAGCACATACAAACAATGTTCCAAATGAACGACCCAATGCTGTGAAATGCAATCGTGAGCATGGAGCAGTGCGGGCAGATTAAGAGAGGTAACAAAACCAGGGCTGTATGGGTTTAATGAATGTGTGGACACTTGTTTTTTAAAAAAGAAGCCTTTACTGTAGTTGAAAGTAGTATGAAACAACTGAGGGGAGTGTTATTGCAAAAAAAAGCATTATCAAATTTAAAGAACAAACAGTAACAGGAAACTGTATCACTCTTCAATGTTAAATGCCACCTTTCTGCAGCCAAAACACTTCAGAATGACAACTACAGGAAAATAAGAAGAAAAGTAACTTCCCATGTCACAGAGCATGTCTGTCTCTCAGTAATGTTACACTGAAAGGGCAAGAAGAGCACTGGAGACTAAAATTAGATGAAGTCGAGTCAATAGCAGGCTTCTTTTTATTTACTGCCTCAAAAGACCAGTGTCTGACAGACAGGTGCTGTAAACACTGACACTATTAACCCTCTACTGCCCAGTGTTGCCCTGATGTAGCAGAGAACATTTCAGCCACCCTATGGCCCAGTATACTTTTTTAACACTTGCAAATGTATTATCACAGCAGCTATACACAATCCAATCAGTTTCAAGTGTGATGGGATGTCAAGGGGGAAGGTGGGACATGCTTTCAGGCTGTTAAGTTCAAGGTACTGCTGCCAAATGCAAATTTACAGGTGAAATTGTTGGCTTTAATTGGCATACAGAGGGTGTGTGTCACTCTAAATGTGTACAGAATATCATAGTTCTCTGTGTGTACTGTAATGGTATGTCTCTACAATACCATACTACTGTCTCTGTACAATATGTTTTAGTTTCAGAATGTTTGGATAGTTCTTTAAAGACCTTGTTGCACAGGATTAATCTCTCCAGTAAAAGTTACTTGCTTAAGAAAAGCTAGCTTTTTTGAATGATTTCTGTTAATAATAAAACACCAGTAGGCTATATCAGTAGTATCACACTGAGTACTCTAAATGTGAAACTGTACTGTTTATAAGGTCTACCAGGGAAATAATTATGTCTTGAATAATTTGTAAAAGTTCAAATTACTTCTGTACTGATAAATGGCAGGTGGATGGCATTTCTAATTCCCAGTCAAGAGTACTGTAACACCTTTAGTCACTGAAAGCCAGGGAGATCAACTTGTGGAGAACAGAGCAGAGCAGCTTGGACTTGGACTGCTCCCTCCAGGTTGACATCATCTCAGATGATATTGCTGAGGTGACTGTTAAAATGGCTAGTATGAACAAGACAGCAAGCAGGAAATTCACCTTCACATGTTCCCTTGAAGAAGAGGAAAATATGCAAATAAAAGAATCCATGAAACTATCTGTCAGTCAGCTGGTTAATGGGATTCTCAGGAAATCAAAAGTCAAGACCATGGCAGATACCCAAATAATCTCTGTTTGATAAAACAGGTGCTGTCTCTCCTGGAGTATGAAAATTTTGACTTTAATGCAAAAACATTGAAATGCCTCAGCGAGAATGTGCACAAGGACATTATTCAGCAGTGGAGAGCTGGGGCTGGCTGAACTGTATGTAAATGAAACACCACTTGAAGATTCCATGTCCTCCACTTTCAAAAATCATCTAATGAGGCCTAACCCACCAAAGAAAGGCAAGTTCTTTTCCAGTGTGCACAATGTCATCGCTGGGCCCTTTGGAAAGTAGTTCATCTAAAGAAAAAACTGTGGAGCACCTCAGTGGGGTTTCAACCTGCTAATGTGGTGTTGTGGATGTATTCCAGGCACTCCGGGTTCCTCCCACATAGAATCATACAGCAATAAACTGATTGATTAATAACAGATTAGATAATAAAAATGCAATACTAAATTAAATTTCTGCTCATCTATCATTATTTTCTTTCATCTCAGACTGAAGTTCTACTGATTTATTTGAGCATCTGCACAAGTGCTAAAGTTCTAGCAGATATGTTAGCTCTGCTAAACTCTGATACTTTGCAGTTGCTTCACCCTGTTCAATTTTATGCAGCGATTAACCTCCTAGACCTCCCTTCTGTCAAAATTATGACTTTATTGTTAAATGCAATTTCCACAATAACATTACACAGTAGAAGTAACATTTTGAGAGTTCCCTACAGCTGTTTCAGTGCAGAGCTAATGTGTCTTAAAGCTGCAGGCCAAACTACAGCTCAAGATTCAGGCTGGGTTCAAACCAGTCTTGATATAATGATCTTAAATCATAAACATGCTGAGGAGTATAGGACACTTCTGCTAATGCTTGTGGCTCTCCCATGTTCGGTGGACTGCCAACGTGACAGATGGTAATTTAATTTGCCCTATAGCATTATTTTGAAGGCTCGGGGCCACATAACATTTTGCTGAAGTGTTTTTGTTTACACAGTATCCGGGGGCGTAGTTGACCATGAAAACATAACACGCAAAACTAATTTACAGGCAAATTTTTGTCAGTTCAGTAAAAGTTTCAAGCATTCTATGAGAATTATCTGCAGGAACCTCTAGTTTTGTATGTATTGTGGGGAGTGGGTGATATTTCACAGTTTCATTTCAGAGAGGTTTTTGCTTCTTTTCACAGCTTCTGACCTAAAATTAATCTTGGCAGGGTGAGGAGCCAGTCCCAGGTGCTTTATATTCAATAATGTTTTTTCCAGTTGCTTGGAAAAGAACCTCAGTGAGACTTGTGAAGTAGAAAGAATGCTTCACAATTTCAGAGCAGGTGGTAACACTGCCATCCATCTTTCAGAAAGGTGGGTTCAGTCTAAACGAAAGAGCTGAAATGTCTCCAGAAAGGCTATAAGGCATAAGTTTTAATACTTGATCCTTGTGTGACAGCTGGTATTCTGCTATGTTCTTATTCCACCATCAAAGTCACAAAATATGCAGTTAAGTGGAGTGACTTCATCACATCCCATCAGTTCATAATGCATATTTTGAGAAATGTAGCATGCTTAATGATTAATTGTACAGTGAAAGTGTGACTAGAATTCACTTTATCTGGGTGGAAATTCTCATTCACTTAGAACCATTTTCCTTTGATTCTATGTTGGAGAGGTGGCAGATATTGATGAGAACTAACAAAACTACATAGGTCTCAACACAAAATAATGGTTTCCCAAACAAAATATTTTAATATATCTGCAAAACTGAACACATGATTACAAATAACTGCTGAACTCCTGTTCGACTGCTGCTAATCTGAAGTTCACATTAGTCATATCCATGTACAGAACAGGCAGTCTTTGAAAGTAAAGTGGCACATTTTCTATGCTGTTTGCTCAGCAACTTGGGGAACACAGAAATATTTTACTCTCCCTGTCACAAAACATTCACCCTCACATTTATCATGTCAATGTACACTCAGTTTCAAACTCTGATATGCCAGTAAATGACTGCTGCACAGTTGTGTTACTGGCCGAAGTCTGTAAGTTAGAGTAGTCGTGTGCACATCCACAAAGCAGGTGTAATAGGTTCTAGATAGATAAATGGCAAAGGCAGGCGAACTGGAGTAATAGCTCCCTTTAATTATTGTGCATATGCATATCAAACATATGTATTGGGATATACTGTAGTGATAATGCCCAGTGGATTCCACTGAGGCCAATAACCCTAAGCTCTTTAGCTGAGACTCTGCTGTTGCTGTCTTCACTTACAATTTAATGCTGGCACTTTAATTTGGAACAATAAAGGCCTAAGGTAAGTCACTGGTATCCAGTTTCTAAAATTTAGGCGACAACTTCCAACCAATCAGAATTCAGAATTGTAAGTGTTGTTGTATGGCTGTTTATGTTGTGTCTGTGGGGTTTTGAGCAACAGGCATTCGCCCTGCAGGGACCGCTATGGGCCATTAGGTAAAGTAAGTCCCATTAAAAGTGCAGGTATGAATAAGAGCATAGTTTTAGTCTTATCCGCTGAGACACTATTAAGATGAGCAAGGCCTCAATCCCTGCCTGTGCCTCTGTGCTGCAGGGCTGTAAATAGCCACTGGGTTAATGAGGTGTTCCATTTGTGGATGTTTACATTTACTTTTCAATAAACTCCTGCCAGGGACAACATCACTCCATATTTCTGTATAATGGAATTTTAATAGATACTCATTTAAAATCAACATTGCAGCGTCATTGCAAGGAATTGTGTGAGATGCGGGAGAAAGTAAAGGCACACGGGCATGTGTGTTTCTGTGTGTGTTTACAGGACAACCAAGCTAAGTGCAGCTAGCGGTGGGAAGGACAAGAAGGAAAATGACAGACAGGAAGCAGCAAAAACATATACTGACACTAACATAAAACATTGGACATAAAATCTGAAAATAAGACCGAGACAATGCTTTTTTTTTTAAAGTGGTTCCCACAGTTTCATTCCCTTGCTGCATTTAGACAAAGATATGAAGATGTGGCTAACGTCCAGAAAATTACCTTTTGGGCACAAACCTCAATCCTCATTGTTGAGCTAAAAGGGTAAGAGTCATTTTGTGATAAAAAAAAAAAATAATAATAATTAAATATTCTTATATGTGGCTGTCTGCATCTTGAAGGTGACAGGTTACTTGAATTTTGATGCATTTCTATCTAAAGCTGTTTGGCTTTTCCAAAGTGATTGAATTAAGCAGCTGAATACAAATAGCAGGAAAAAACATCTCGAGTTCCAAATAATTCATCATTAACTGGGGGAGTTTTGGGGTGAACAAAACACTGCGGATCACGTACCATCTGAGGATGAGTGTGTTCATTGGCACCCAGAGAGAGGAACTATCATCAGTAGAATGGTACTGTCCAGCAGCAATATGAGTTCTAATGATTCCTCTTAAGAACAGAATTAATTATGTCTTCTAAAGGCCTTTATTTGTTAAAATACCTTTACTTCCCCAAGGTTAAAGTCATTTCCTTAAAATGTCTACCTAATTTTCACCCTATAAAGAATTATACTGAGAACTACACTGAACACTAGAATTTATGTTACCTACTGTAATATAAAATGTCTTCAACGCTCACTTTAAAGAGAAGATGAAAAGTTAACGATCCTCTTAGAGAAATCCACCGTAGTAAAAAATCTAAAATACAAACAAGAAAATAGATAAGTAAGAAAAATACAAGTACTTCAAAAAAGGCAAGTGAATATAAAACTGTTCAACAACACCGGCTCTGCAATATTCAGAGCTATAGTGATTTATTTATTTTTTTCCTGCCAAGGTTTAGTGAGAATCCAGCTGCGCTCCTTTCACATGGGACTAATCGCAAACAGGGCTACAGCTCATTCTCACACATTTTTAATAATGACATCCTAAAATGCTGCCTGTCCCTTTATCTCTTCAGTTTGCCATACGACTGAAGTACTATAACCGGCAGGTTCTGAAATGTAGATGCATTACTCCAGGAATGAATATATTTTTATATTTTTCTACCCTGCCAACAAATGTTTAAACTCTATTAAAATGAGTTTTTTTCCCATTGTGTTATATTTCATGAGACATTTCGACTTGTCACAGTATGAAAGGCAGATAAGATAAACAAAACTCCCGTACTCCAGTTCCAGGTTCCCACTGTTGTGGATGATGACATGTAAAACACATGTACCTGTTAAAACATTATCTGTCCCTGTGACTCTAGCATATGGAGTAGTCATTTTGAAGTGAATGCAGAAAACAGATGTTCAATTTGACAGTTCCCCCAGATTCAAATGTGTCTTTGGGTTTGTGTACCAACAGCGGCATCATATTTTGCAACTCCAGTGATGCAGAAATACTAAGTATAAAGTAGGGGATCTAGATCATTATGCATAATGTATGTTAACACATTCATCCACAGATGAAGCAGATTTGTTTCCAGCCTGTGTTCAATATATCAGTTCATTACATCTAAAGCAATTTTTTGGTTGTGTAGGCAACTAAAGGCCACATTATCTCTTGTATGTCACACTGATGTATCCACTTCTTGACCTTGTTAATAAGTCCAAACATGAATCCAGCTGCCTAAATAGTTGTGTCCGGAGTGACAGTCTGCTATGTAGAAATAAACCTGCTAAGCTACGTATGTTTTCTTTCTTCACTATGATGGACTGGAAATGGAAATGTAAATGTCTGAAACTGATGTAGAAATATAGATGAATCCTATGTAATTGTGTCATTAAATATGTTTATAAATGTGTTATATGCAATCTTCTCAATCTGTGCGAGTATGACTTACATGGTACATATTGTCAAAATTGTTATTTAATGTTCTGATATAAATATTTCTATATGTTGTCTTGTCATTTTTGTCTGTATAGAAAAGACAATATAGGAGGTGAATATAATAAACCATTTGTAAAAAACTGTATGAATGATGTTTTAAATGCTAACACAACCACAAACAAAGTCCCCGCTGCATTTAAAATAACTAAGATTTTACTAGAGTTCATCCAAGCATTCTATTTGTCTGAACAGCAGACATGTTGGGAAGAAATCCAGCACTGATCTTGCTTACACTGACTGTCTCAAAACAAAATTTCAGATGTTGCCCTCTGGTTGTTTCTCCCAGCTGTGAAAAACGACTACAGAATGTCTGTTTGTTCCAACTCTGCTGAACTCCAAGGAGTTTTTGGCCTCAAGGTCCTTGTGTTTTCCAAGTACCTGACTTTATTGTATCATGTAACTGTTTTAGTTATTTTATAATACAGATTTTCATCCAATTAACATTACTTTTTAACATTTTAAACATAACCATACAAACTTATTTAACTGTTTCTTCATTATTATTATTATTTTTAAACATTTGTAATATTTGCTGTAAAAATAAACTAATCAAGGTGATAGCAAGGCATTGTGAAGTAGGAGTACTGACAACTTTATTTTTGTATTTGTGTTAATTAAATGTCAGTTTTGATGTGGTAAAAAAAACAAAACAGAACAAAACAAATAAACGTTCCCCCCCTCTCTTTCTGTGCTCCTGACCTGAGCTCTGGTCCAGAATCAGTGAAATACTCTATGTTGCCCAGAAGCACGCAGCAGCCACATATGTCAAGATTTTGACAGCTGTGAATGCAAGTTTAGATCTGACACCCACAAGATGGGTCTGAATCCTGATAAGTTATCACCTGCTACCACCTCTACCGCCTGCAGGAGTGTAGAGGCAGCAAAAGCTTTTTCTGTGGAGAAGGCTGATGGAAAGGCATCGGTCAAGGGGAAAAGTACCTCAGCTTTAAGGCAGAGGGCAGCATTGCAAACTATTTTACTTCAGAGTGAATAACAGAAATCTCAAGAGATGTCCCCAACTACAACATTTCTGATTCGACATATCACTATAAATGGTATAATCTGCAGGGGCTATATATATATATATATATATACACACACACACACACACACACACACAAAAAAACAAAAGCAAAGCAAAGTAGCACCAAGACCTGTGTACTGAATTCAGCAAGGAAATGTTTTATTTCCTATAAACTCAACTTTTCACTTGTTTCCAAAGTTACACACTCTTGCTTTAACAGAGCAGACTGACAGCTGCCAGCTTTCGCAGTAACCCTAATCTCACAATCTCTATAAAGCTGAGGTGCTATCTTCTGCCTCACTTTGGTGCACTATACACAAGGCAGAATATGGCAAGGTGCAACACAAAACAAAGTAATACAATCTTCTAACCTACAGCTTTCTCAGATTTAAGAAACTGAGCACTAAGCACTAAGAGACTTGGGTATCTGGTGAGATGAACATGGCAAACTCCACACCTTCATGACCTTTTAGCTTCACTTTTCTCCCACCCAGTGACTGTGGCTGACCCAGAGCTCACATTCTTGAAACTGAATTTGAGAACCTCTAAGGGGGGTAAAAGTATATTGAGGGTGAAAATGGATATCAACACAACTCACTCGGAATCTGTATGTGGTCCAGTGGGACTGTGTCAACATTTTTCATGTGTCTGTGTGCATGTGCTACCCCTTTGAATGTGAACAGTGGTATTCTGATGTGAGTGTGTACGCCTGTGTCTTGTCAGTAGTAGTGCATGTGTAACGACTCCAAGTTCAAGAGCTCCTGGTGTGGGCTTCCGTCTTTCAATAACATTCCTCAAAAAAATCATTCCCATGAATGGGATCCATTGACCCGGGCTGTAACCGAGTGGTGTAGCACCAGCACAAAAATGGTTCATTTGTTTATAAGCTGACAATCAACAGGCAGACTGACCCTGAGGGGCACTGAGGCACTTGCTCTAAAGCTCCCTCTGAACCAAAAGACTTAATTCAAAGATTCTGCAGCTGCCTCAATGATTTCCTGATGACCACATCTTTTTGTTTTAGATTTAAGAGAGGAATTTACATTACACAACCTAACCACCATGTGATCAATGTATTTCAGTGTCTTCTACTAGCTGATGTGACAGAGAGCCAGCATAATGATACTGAAATAGGTAAATAAAATTCTGTCATCATTCATTTTATTACTTACACTAAATACGTGCTGTGAAAAAACCTAGTAATTAGATGAGAAAGCTAACTTGTAATGATAGAAAACAAAATAACAGTCCAGGACATGCAGGTGGTAGTGGGTCAGACTGCGTTGTTGCCCTCTGTTGGTCCAATCTGTTCTTCAGAATGAAAACTAGTATCATGATCAACTACAGGTATTTACTTTTAAGCAACTGGTCCAAACAGAGTCTGTATCACCTGAGGGGTACATGGTTAAATGTCAGCAGATGTTCCCTGTCAAGACATATGTGTTCTTAGGCATCTTATATTACTGCCACTGAAAATCAGACTTGTTTTATCCAAGTCAACATTATTGTGTGAGAAGGTATCCAGAGACTGTCTAGAATAGGCCTATAGTATTTAATAATCCTGCTAACAGTCTGTAGAATAGGTAAACACCTTAGAGTTAGCATGACAACTGATTATTATTTAGAAGAAACAAATTAGTGGAAACATGCAGACAGCAGGACAAGACAGGAGAAACACATACACTGAAATCTGAAATCAGTACAATCAAAACCTTGAGAATATCCACCTTCTGTTGTCTTTACAAATGCTTTGAACCCACTGAGACTAATAGATTCCTTAAGTTTTGAGAACTTCTGTAGGCAATTTTATACAGAGGCAGAAGGCATTATGAAAACCTTTCAGTCAACCAAGCCTTTGGGAATCCCAACAAAAACACAGGCCTCTTTGCACCTCAGCTTTACTACCATGACATGTGATGTAGTGTTCGAGTTTAAAGCTAATGAATGGTGTTCGAGACTCAGATCACTGAGGGAGTCTGTGAAAGTAATTTAACACTACTGCACATACTACAGTGTAATGCAGAAATCTACCGATTTCTGGCTGAGACTTTTAAAAAGTATATCCACAAAAATGCATGCTTATTGAATTTATATTGAATTCCTAAATCAATATGTGACTTGGATTTCTCTTGGATTATACACCGTCTTTGTTGTTATGTATTTACTCTATATTGTCCAGACTGACACACTGGGAAGACCGAGCTTTTTCAGTTCGGGCTCCTATACTGTGGAATGGTCTGCCATGGGAGATTAGATCTGCTCCGAACATGACTGTTTTTATATCACTTATCAAAATGCATTTGTATTCATGGGCCTTTGACAATTTTATTGATTGATGTATTTGTTTTGACTATGTATTTTTGTTGTTATTTTATTGTGTAGATGTGTTTTATCAGGTTTTATGTATTTTTATTATTTTTTATGTTTTACTGGAAAGCACATTGTAACGCAGGTTTAGAAAGGTGCTATATTAATAAATTTTGCTTGCTTGCTATTATCATTCAAATGTAGTGCAATTAGCAGAAAAATAAGTCCACAACAATTCTGAAACCAAGTAATGATGTTTTTGAAAAAATTCTCTTTGCACATAGACCAATGCAGTTGTGACCATGGCTCTCACTTAACACACTGCTATGACGCCTTAGACTGATGCAGTGATAATAACCACAGTGAGACCTAAACTTATCTAAGACTGTGAGGGGCTGACAAGAAAACATCAGATAAACAATAACACACTGAGCTTGTTTAAAAAATGGGAGAGTAATTTGACTTTGTGGCACAAAATAGGGTCTAGCTGATGGACGAAAGGATACAAAAGCATAACAGGGTGAATGGACAGTATCGATGTCAAAGGCGACAATGGCTGATTAACCTGGATTTTCTCAGTAGGAACAAGAACAAGTTGTTATCTATATATCTACATCTATTCTGGTGTCACTTTTTAAAATAGGAATTTATCAAAGAAAATAAAATGAGTCTTTCTGAAGTATTTGCATCACTAATTCTGCTTTTCTTCAGTGCAGTCAGGCTGTGCAAAATGTTTCCAACCGTCACATTATTACTGAAGTTTCTAGTTATACAGGCAAGCATCAATTAATAATGAAAGACTCCAGTTTTTCCAGAATTATTGTATTAAGAGAACGTATTCTGCCAAAAGATTTTTCATGCCATGTCTTTATTTTTACCTAGTGTTTTACTGCACAGGAAACAGATGTCTCCTCGGACATCTGCTTCCAATTCGTACAGGTTTACTATGTCTAATCTGGCAACCCACCCTCCAGTCCGTTGTGGTTGTTTTTACTTTTTTAAAAAGGCCCATTTACTTTTTTTTGATTGTGTTTTAAGGAATATGTGGCTGTTGAGAGCACATTTTTCATATTGTGGTGAATGAGAGGAATACTAAAAAAAATCACTTTTATGAGATAGAATTGACTTTGAATGTCTACTGTGAAATTTACCTAATTTAATAGATAGCACTTAGGCTGCAAATCACTTTGTGTGTTTTCATGTGCAAGGTACCACACTCCTGGGTTTGAGCCTAGAATTAGACTCACCTATTATCAGCGTACAGACTTACAAGATTAAATTACATGTGGAACAGTTATGAGTGGGGAGGTGAACCAGCACACACACACACACACACACACACACACACACACAACTCATATTAGAGTCAAAGTGACTGTCTGCTGATCAGAACTGAACTTTTGTCCTGATTCTGGGTCTTGACCTTTGTTTTACATCTTGAAACTATTTTAATAGTGCACAGTTTGACTTTAGAAGTCACCATTCTTCATGCAATGTTTCTAATAGTAAATGAGGCGTAACATCTGTCAGCAAAAGTACCCAAGAGGAGGCAATTAGAGGAGAGACCTGCACCTTTGTTTGTTTATTCTTTTATGGAGTGACTGAGTGACTTACATGGTCTGTTGTTTTTGAAGTCTTGTGTTACAGCGAGCGCAGGAAATATCTCGTTTAGAGTCGCATTTTCTCTCCACATTTTTCACAGCATTCAATCACGCAATGTAAGTTATACATATGCCATATGTTTAGTTGCACATTTACACATAATATCAGAGGCTAATGTGTTAGAGATAACTATTACAATTGCTAACTGGTTAATTGAAGAGTCAGAAGTAAGTCTACCTAATTCATAGAGGGTGAACCAGATGCTGTTAGTGTTTAATACTATCAGTTATTTTGGTCATCAAGTGCAGATATTTACCTGTGCATCTCATCAATTGTGAAATGATGTCAGTATTCATAATGCTTTTCACCAAAGGATTGTCTGGACTCGGTATGCAGCCACTGGCACGTTACACCTTTTTTTTTGGTGGTGGTGGTGGTTGTTCAGGAGTGTTCAATATTGTAATGCATGAAATCAAATAAAGCAGGGAAACCACTCTGTTACATCTATTGATTGAGTAACCTACCTCTCACACCTCACTTAGAGTAAAGCTATAAATCTTAGGCGTTTCCTGTCCTTAGCATTGCTCATGCACACCTATTGTACATACCTGTTTCTTATTCCAGCACATAGCCACTCCTAAATCAAAGCACAAACTAACAAGTCAATTAGCTTTTTTTTCCTCTGTTGTTACAACACATCAATTAACTCTCATTTCCTGTGCATCTAAAGAATCTGTTAGCTCTGGTTTCTTTGTTGTTTTCTGCACGACTGACATACGGCAGCAGAGCAGCTGCCTTATTTGTGGCAGACAACATACAGACATCAAACACCTTCTAACAGCAGACTTATCACAGTACATTAACCTCATATAAACACGGTATGAACCCTGGGTCAGAGCAGGAGGGCAGAGTGAGTGTTTGTGTGTGTGTGTGTATACATATCCTTACACTTCTGCTCAACACAGAATACAGTCAACATAATACCTTAGTGTTACCAAACTGACTTTAAACACTGAGACTAAACAGATGTACTGAATGTTTAATATTTAATATAAAATTAAAAATTTTGCTATTATGTGCACTTCTACAATGACACACCATTAACCCCATTCAATTTTTTAAAATATATTTTAATTAAATTTTTTTTCAAATATATACCTAGAGAGTGGTGACCATATTATTTATGTTATTTGCAAATATATGTAGACTGACTAATAGTTTAAAGCCCCTATTTATAGGATTAGAATGTCTCCGTTTGGAGACTCCTAGTGGTACTATCAAACAAGACATAGGTAAACAGCAGTATACATATTTATGCTGATATTTGTCTTTTTAAAAAATCACTTTCGAAAAATCTGGGGCCTTGTATCTGTTGTATCCGCTTAGACTAAACTACACTAGTTAGCCTCATTGACTCGATGGACAAGTAAGCTGATTTAAGGTATATTCGACAATGTAAGTACACAACTGAAATCATTTAAGGGCCGTTCTTAAAGACAAGGCTCCAAGATAATATAGCAGAACCCATCTGAAATCTTAAGGTCAGTGGACTGTGGTGCACAGCCCCAAGTTCAACAGTTTCTGTTAAATTGGCATAACACAACAGACACACTATACAGCAAGCCCGGAGCTTTAGGGGCTTCTGGGGTTTTGGGGCCCCATGGCAGGTGCCCAGTTTACCTGGTTGGTAATAAAATCTCTCATCTAAAGTCCCTCTGATTTACTTTGAAGCCAAGCATGAGCTTTTCAATCCTATCTGATTCTAGATAAATATTTTATTCTTGTCATGGTAATACTATTAGAGTCATCTCATGCCGTAAGTGAAATGTGAAGACCTAAACTATCTGTGAAGACAGCTTCACTGAATTATTATTTTCATCATATGCACAAAAAATATACTTGAAAACATCAGAAATAACCCACTTACACATCATGGTGACAAGAAACATAAGGAATTTCATATGGCCTACTGTAAAACAATAGCAGTTAAATAAATTAAACAAATGGACTCTATGTAAAATAACATGCACACATTAACATGAATCACTTCAGCAAATACATACAGCAAAGTGAGAGATAACACCGATACATACAGTACAAAACAGTCATATGTACCTTTCCAAAACTTCAGTGAGACACATGACATGGACTATGGCGCTTCATTTCTGATGTCTTTTCAAAAATATACTGCATATCTATTTATATTCTTATATAAACAAAAAAACTTTTGTTAATTTTAATTTTTTTATAATTCTAAAATACATCTATAATATTTAGAATCAATTTTTACAATATGTCCCCCTCCCTTTATGCAACATTCGTCTAAAGTAGAAGAATAAGTCCTGAAGAGGCACGTGTTTGCAAGGTCAAGGTGTTTAAGAGCTGATAAACTTTCTCTCTCTCTCTCTCTCTCTCTCTCTCTCTCTCTCTCTCACACACACACACACACACTCACGCACACTGTATGGTTCCAGTTGTACTTATTAAAGGTATTTGATGTTCAGCAATGCTCCGTGTGTCATGTAACTGTCACTTTAGTCAGATCTCATACTCTCACTGCATGTTGAATGATGAATGTCTACTCCAACAGTGTAATCCATAAAGCAACCAAAATGCTGTGAGATGTCTGATACTTCCTGTTATTAAGCTTTAACTTTTCTTTCATGCTGCATTCTTTGTACTCAAATAAACAATTGAATAATTAACTGGAACCTCACAAAGTCTTCCGAGAATGGTTATATGAACTTACATGCCCTTCAAGGTTTTCATTTGTAAGAATTTTTTTCCACTGATTTTTACTCTTCAATCCCAATAATCTAAACTTTATTTAACTTAGAATGAACTGTTACCTGACAGCTAGAGTTGATTTCATATCCTTTCTCCAAGCTTTGCTGTGAACAGTCTCTGACAGTCACCACACTCCTAGTAGCCTCCTCGAGCTCTTATGATACATGATCAGGTCTCGTATTACACGAAACCAAACCACCAGGTGTAAGAGTTTATACTTAAGAAGGCTGATTGTTTTTATAAAGTCCAAAGAATAAAAGAAGTTCTACTAGAGGAACACAGTCCACATCTGTGGGATCACTGTAAGCAATGTGCAGAGGAAGCCATGTAAAGAAGATGAGAACAAGGATACAGGCGATGCCGAGGGTATGTGGTGGTAGCTGTAGTGGCTGTGGACTCTGTCAGGTGGCTGCACTGTGATGTAACCATTGATAATACGAACCAGTGGGGGAGGCTGGGACTGGACCACTGTGCTGTGGAGAGTAGAAAAGATAGATTTAAAAACTGTATCTTCACCTTAAAGGTCACAGCGCTCTGAGTAAAGCTTTCTTATCTCCAAACTAAATTCCTTTTTAAACACGTAACACTATCTGTGCACTTGCGCCAATATACTGTTCTTTGGATTTGAAGGTAAAACCCTTGTTGTAGACTGCAGAAGAAAATGACTCTCTACACCCCCATTTGTCCACAGTTGCCAGGGAAAATATGTAGACTTGCAGGAAGTAAACAATGGAAATATTAAACACTCCAAAGAAATCCCCTGATATAACATCAATCAAAAAAGATTTTACCAATACAAAACTAAACCAACTGTGCCTGATTTACTTTCTTTTTTTCCTCTTATCCTCATATTACACATTCTGTCTGCCCATTTTTGCTGTCTCAGTTTCTGTCTCTAACGGCCCCTTTCTAAACAAGTCAGTTAAATCATTTCAGCTCTCCTGTTTGATGCCAAGCCTTCAGTGCTTGGATGGTTTTGACTGGGATGAAGCCAGGCAAAACAGGCCCACAAGTTCCTGAGGTTGGGATTGCCAGATTGTCTACCGGTGGGCTGCAACAGCTATTTGACCCAGTATTACAATATAAGGAAAAGATATTTTATTTCCAATCTACAGAATTATGTTTTACTGGCAGATATTTGCTTGGCAAGTTGGACAAGATGGGAGAGTTACATGCCAGTCAAAATACTGTCACTGATAAATGAGAGAACCACCACGTAACACAAAGTCACTAATGACAAGGATGAAAAACAAAACTGAAGAAAGTATTTCAGCTCAGAGAAAACCAATTTTATTTAGGTTTGAAGACCTGGAATTTACAGAAACCAGGTATCACACGTCACTATGTGACCACGCATCAAACACGACAGAAAACCGTGGCCCTGTTGCCTCTTCTGTTTTGTTGGACGCTCACCTTTTTTTTTTTTTTTAACTCAGCCACCTTTTCAGACATTAAAATATACAAAGATGTGCTCTGTGTACACTTTGAAACATTTGTACACAAATAGTCTGTTTCCTTTCTCTTCAACATACAGGGTCTCTCAAAAAGAGAAAACATTTCTGCAGACGTAATGTAAACAAACGTTCACAAAACTGCTCTGTTCCCATGAAGAACAGATGCTACGTGGTTGGATTTGTCTTTCCGTCACTAATTTGGAGTAGTGCACAGTAAATACTACTTACAGGGGTAAAAATCAGTACATGCTTAGGGGAAGTGTTCTGTACTCATTCAATTTAGCAAGGCTGTGGTTAGCATTTACTATGGTTATTTATTATGGATAGCATGCACTTATTAGCGTGCAATAATTTCTGCAACATTTATTTGTATCTCATTTTTATTTCTATTGTCTTAAGATGCTGGAGATGGTTGAGCTGGTATACTGCACAGTACACTGCACAGTTCCAGTGCAACCTGTCATCTGCTATCATAGGACAAATGAGTGATTCGTTAATAACAGTCATAGTAAACAAGCTCTAGACACATGGAGTTTGGGAGGTTTGACAGACTTAGAAGCAAAAACGGCACAGATTTAAATTAATTTCTCTTTCACTATGAAGCAAAATCTCCTGTCAGCTTTGAGGGCATACAGTATAGTTACAGAAAACATACTAAAATGGTGCAGTGCAAATGATTTTAAATTTTCTACCTCTTTAATATGTGCTGTATCAGGTGATTTTGGACAGCTTATTCTTTAGAGATAAAGACAGTCACCATGACTTTCTAGCTGATGAATATGCACTTAAGCCAATTGCCCTCAAGAGACAATAGATGACTTTAATTGTGCCAAAGCTGTTTTAGCTGTAAAACTGTGTATGCGTTGGCCCTTTGCTACAGTAGATTATGCATCTTGTTGCATGCACATTGAGATAGCCTCCCACCCTGAAGAGGACAAGTGGGTGTAGGAAATGAATGGATGGAGTGTCAAATGAACCAGTTTGCTTCCTGCCTACATGCAGAATTATACCACGAAACCATGAAAATATACAATTTTGCCCTTACAACAAACTGAGAGGTTTCAACACAGCAGACCACACCCTGTGCAAAAAGTCTTCTTTTTTGTCTGAAATGTGAGCTAGTGTTGCTGTAGTCCGGTTAGTCCCTGCCTGGAGCTACACTGTGACCAAAACTAGATACTTAGTAGGAATTCCCAGGCTGCTATTTTCACATCCAAGGCATGCATATCAGCTAGGAACTAGTCTGGACTCATACCACACTGCAGTGTGTGTGTATGTGTGTCTGTGTGTATGAGCGCTGGGGTGCATGCAGATTGCATGAAGAATATGGTGATATGAGATACTGTAGTGGCTGTTTGAGCCTGCAGCACTTTTATTTTACAGACAAGACCGTATAACACACTTCCAATTTCCCCTCTCTACTCTCACATCCTCTCTTTCTTCTCTGAGCTTTTACCATTATACTGTTTTTTTTCCTTTTGTCCTCACCTCTGGGCTTTCATCTCTCCTTTCCTACACTTCACCTCATTCCTTTATCACATTAAAAGAGACAGACGAGACATAAATACAGAGAAACAAGAGCGCATGAACCCCCAAGTTTTCCATCAATCTTTCAGTCTTCTTACCTCTCCTCAATGCGAACCCAGAGGTCGTTAAAATGCCGGTGCCGCTGTTTCTTCTGCTTGTTCCTCCTCTTTTTCTTCAGCATTTTCCTCTCCACTTTCTCCAGCAACTCCAAGCTGTCTGGTGGCAGAAACATGTGGGGTAACAGATCTTCCTCCAGAGGACGCCCATTGTCCTCTTCTTTGTGGGGGAGCTCATGCAAGAAAGGCTCCAGTAGTGGGGATTCATCATGGAGGTCCTCTGACTCTGGTCTGGGTGATGATCTCCTGGATGATACACATCACAGGAACATAAAATACAGGAGAAGGATGGAGAAGGAGAAAGATGCAGGAGAAGGTTTTTGTTATGAAATGTGTCACTTACATTTGAAACTTTAATTTAATACCAGCATACCAGACCTTTTCCACACAGTATTATCTGTAATCCTGGGGTAACAATGAGACTCAGAGCTTGAGACTCCTTATAATTGGTTAACTTTATAGAACTAAGGCCTGAAAGACATGGAAGTTCAATACAGCCTGTGGATTTAAGGTTTCTGCTGTTTGCATGGGAAAAGCAGCATAGTACTTCAACCTTGCCATATTGGCACAGGCAAAAAGACAAATATAAGAGCATATAAATGTCACATTTTCAGTGAAGTAACGGCGCTACAGTATTTAATACTGGCCTGTGGGTATTAGAACCCTGAACAAAAGGATTAACAGCAGCGAAATGGATTAGGAGTGGTTTCTGTGAGTGTTTAGGCAGCTTTTGCCATAGTTTTGTGTTAGTTTTTGTTTTCCTTTTTTCTTTTACCTTCTTGCCTTTTGTCGTCCAAAGCAGAGAGCAGCAAACCTCTCAGAATTTGCAAATCTACAGTTGAAAAGTACGCTCTTCTCAAAATATTCTTTTTCTATGGAGTATTCCTTTAATTTGACCAGGTGAAGATGAGAATGCACTATTGAAAAAGGGGGCACTTCTAGGAAAGGACAGGTGCAACTGAAGCTGAATAAAAATTAAGGAAAGGAAAGTAGGCCAGGGGAGAGGAGACGACAGGAGAGGAGAGGGGGAATTCCTGCTATGTAAGAACAAGATGCAGTGGATGTTCCAAGAACCAGTGTGCAGTCTAATAGAGAACATATCCAAAACTTTTTGGAAAAACAAATTGAAGTCGAGGAATGGGAAGCATGAGTGCAAAACCTAAACCCACCTTTTTTTATTAAAAACACTTTGGATTCTAATGAGCTGCTAGCCATTTCTAGTGAGATCAGTAACTATCACAATAACTATACATGAGTAACCATACGCTTATACACTTTCAGACCAACATGATGACCCACACTGATCATAAAGACAGAAAACACTCTTCACACTCTTCACCTACACAGTATATACTGTAATATATTTATGCAAGGGCGGGTGTAGTTCTACAGTGTAGTACTGGACATATGCCCATAATTACAGGGATTAACCGATGACTGCAGTCAGGTATGAAGGGTTAAACATGAGCTCATCTCAAGTTTATAATCTAAACACTGGGTTTGTGTGTGAAAGTAGATTCACTCACTCATTCACTCACACAGAGCACAAGAACAGAGATCTGTAGTGAGATAACCACCCGCACCATGCGCCATGGTAGACTGCACTACATGCTTTGCATCAGGAGGTATGAGGTTGGCCTTTTCAACAACACTTCTTTGGTGGCCAGTGGGGATTTTTTTCAGATTTTCCTGTGATACAATCTACTTAGTGAAAGCAGAAGAAGAAGGAAGAAAGAGATCAATGAATGCTTTCTTTTTTTTTTTTTTTGATACAGTCCAAAGATGAGATCCTTGTTGGGAAACTGCACCTTGTAGTGTCTGCTGACAAGGTGGTCATGCAGTACTGTATTCATGTTGCAGGAGGATAATAATGTTTAATATCTGAAAGAAACCATGTTAAAAAATGTAATTAAATCACCACACCAGAGCTGAGAAACATCTTCGATTTAGGCTGGGTTTGACATACTATAGTTCAATGAATAGATTCAGTTTTGATGCTGCTACAACAACGCTCAACAAGGGAGTTAAAGTCTCTGCAGGATTGTGTACCCAAAACACTGAACTGAGCAACTACTGCTGCTGGTGTATTCATAATTGTTATCATACACTCTGCATAGTATGAGTGCAGCACTGCAGCATAGCATGCCAGATCAGAGTCAGTTCGTAATAAGTGCATGAGAAATCATTGGAGCGTTTTAAAAGCATCATATAGCATCATATAAAAAATATAATTGTACAGAAGTAAGTTTAACATTAATTTGTGTCAATATTGGAATAAAAAAAAACTACTATGAAACTTGGGTTGATGAAAGTGTTACATTTAAGAACATTTTGGGTACTCAAAAAAGGAGGCTCACCCAAGGGATAACTGAATGCAGTTTTTGATTATTTGCAGGCAATACATTTCTCAGAAGGGCTGAAACATTACATAAACATCTGCTTTGGCTCAGCAAATGAAGTTGGAGTTGCACTTCCATGAAAAATGAATTTTCATTTGAAATTCAGTCAGTGAAAAATTTGAGAGAAATGTATATCCCTGTCAGGGCCATGAGGCAGCAGTTGCACTGTAAAATGTAACTAGGACCTAAAACATTACAGTGATAAAATATGGGCTTTCGTGTTTTACAGACTCGGGTTTTCTGAAGATATCGCAGGATGCAGCAAATATGGAAACATAATATTTCTACCTAGTATTATCCGTCATCTCTTTATTTGTTTTTCTGCTTCTTTCATTCTTTCTTACTATTTTCTGTCATCTTGTGTCTCTGCTAATCTTTTTCCTTTTTTAAGAAGAATTATGTCTGTCTTTACAAATCATTCTGAGATTGATCTTCTGACTTAGAATGGCTGTGTGTAAAACCTAAGGCTGGTGTCACATCTGGGTTTGTACTTAAATCAGCCTCAACAAAAATTTACGATTACCCAAAACTTTTTTTTTTTTCTTTTGTGGCAGATTTATCAAAATATGCAATTTGAGATATTTTGACAGTTTAACCCTGGAATTTGTTTCCATCAGTCAAAGAAGAATTTTGGCTTGATTGATTTTTGCAACTCTGGAGGGAACTACTAGAAATGTTCTTATCTTTTAATTGATTTGAACTATTTCAAAAGAAGAAAACAAACTCAATGTCGCACAAAACAAAATTAAAATAAATGATGCTTTTGATTTCATGAAGACACGCTCCTATAACTTTGAATGATTATTAAATTTTGCATTCCTACAATAAATCACAAACACTACTCTGTCACAGGTGTCATTAGATTGTGTGTAAATGTACCTGTTTATGGGCTGCCCAGCAGGGGTGTGCTCCACCTCGTATCCCTGGCGACGAAGCACATCAATTACTGTATTGTTGCCAAGAAAGTGACCTGCAACCCAAAGATAGAGAGAGAGAAGTGATGACTTTCACTTTTTCCCACTAATGATAAGATTTACTGCAAACAAGACATATGCCTCTATAGGGACTGTGTTTAAAGATCAGATAAAATAAATACAGTTCCATAAGACTAAGTGTGATTTTATTACAAAAATAAAAGTGATGGAGGCTATAAACCAGACAGCAGAGGCTGTCACACAGACACACTCACAAACACACAGTTACATCTCCATCATTTGTGACACTTTTTCTAAAAGCCTCTCCTCCTATCTTTCCCCTTCTCCTCTATTTTCATGGGCTATCAGTTCCTTTCTTCCAGCTCCAGTTCCATCTCTCCATTTTCCCTCTTTCTTATCTCTAACTTCCCCTATTCTGCCTTTTCCTTTCTTTTTCACTCTGACCCTTTCAGGTAGATGAAGTGGGGCCATTGAGGCTTCAGGTTGCCATGTCAAGAGGTCTCCATTCTTCCCCTCACTCTGACAAAGGGGAGCAGAGGCCCATTGTTTGGGTCTCTTCAGCCGTGGCACCACAGAGCTGTATAAACAATGAACGCTGGCACTTTAATCTGGCCCAGAGCCATCGATGGAAAGATGTTGGCCTAGATGCATTATGGGTGCCATGATGCTGCTCCATCTTTAGAACTAGTACGCACTGGCTAAAACAATGTCCCAGTATGCAGTAGCCATGAGAAAGCACTGAGGTGGTACTACTGAATAGTGCAATGACAACATCCAATTGGTGTACTGAAACAGAATGCAATACCCTTTATTAAAGTAATATTCTTGGTAAATGCCAGTGAATTTTGTCTGCTTTGCCACTCGGAGAAGAACAATGTTCCACAAGACTCAAGATTGATGGACCGTTTATAAAAACCAACAAGGTTTGTATTTTACCATGTATTAAGTGTTAAAAAACATATTAGCAGTAGGGTTCCTCCTTTAATATATAGGACTAGCCAACAGTTACTATGCAAAAGAGTCAGGCATTTATTTTTATTTCAAGCAGTAATCAGTATAAATACAGGGGGTCAGCTAAGTGAATAGTCAGCAACCCTTAAACTCTCCATGAGAATTGGATGCCAGTGCGAGACAGAGAGAGTTTTCCAGCCTGCCCACATTTAGAAAGAACTGAATGTGATTTATGTGGGTTTACATCAGAGAATTAAGGTGGGACAAATGGAGCTGTTCAGCATAATGTAGGGCCACAGAAGAGTGGGTGCACTTCAAAGGGACCTACAACTACACACACACACAGTCACAAAGTCTTATTACATACCCTATCTCTAACCACAACAGCTAGTCACCTAACCTTACATCTTACCATAACCTTGAACCAGGTTGTCACACTAAAATGTAATGATTCATGTGAACTTGCTGTTTGTCATCAAAAGGAAGTCGAGTCCCCACAGTGTGACTGCCCAAACCAGCCTCCACCCAGTGAGCAAAAGTCATGGAATTAAAAATATCATTCAGGATAAAAAATGGCAGAAAGAGGCAGAAAGTATAGGAACAGACAATTGTTTTTTAAAAGGTCTGCATTTCCCTAAAACTAGGCCTCATATACGTATGATGTAACATTCAGGATAAAAAATGGCATAAAGTATAGGAACAGACAATTTTTTTTTAAAAGGTCTGCATTTCCCTGAAACTAGGCCTCATATACGTATGATGTAGCCTTTGGCAACTGATATGAATTTGAGGATTAAATATACTGGGTGATTTGTAACAACTTCCTCTCTGCAGAAGAAGCTTTATTTTATTGTCATTGTGACACGTACATCAAAATTTTGTTTGGAGCCAAGGGCCACCATCACAGGCAACTTGGGGGGTTCAGTGTCTTGCCCAAGGACACTTCAACATGTGGACTGCAGGCACCGAGATTTGAACCTTCAACCTTCCGGTTGGGAGATGACTGCTCTACCCACTGCACCACTGAAGGCCCCTGAAAGACAGTATATCTGTCTCTCTCCACCTGCAAATAATTGGTAATGAACGAAGACTAATGGACTGCATGAAGTGTCATCAATCATCAGTAAAGTAGCTCACATCCACAATGCACCTTGTAGTGTCAACAGAGTCTGTTCATTTCAAATGATTTGATATCTCAGTGCCCAACTTGTGGTATTGGTGTAATCTTGGGGGGTCAAAGAGGACATTTTTAGAGCATTGAGACTCACACAGTAACTCACAGGACAGCCAAACTACTTCCATATTTCTCTTTCTTCTTTAAGACTTCCATATTATCTTCAAAACAAAACACATGATAATTGTAAAAACGCTGATGCTGTGGAGCTAACACATGAGCATTATAACTTTCTTCTGCGCTGTAATAAATTTGGTTCTGCCATGCTGGGTGCACAGATGTTTTCATTGACTTTATTAACTATGTTGACTCACAGAATCAGTCAGTTTGTCTGGTTATTGATTCTCTCACAGCAAATCAAAATAAAACCATTTCTTTGTACCCCAATGCTAAACAGATTCAAACATTCACTGTAAGATGTGAGTTTGTATTTCTGTATTATAACATGATGGGTGGGTGAAAATATTTTGTGAGAAAACTGGGGTCATATTGTTATTGTGCTGTTTTTGTGTTGATTGGTCTGGGTGTGGTGTCACACTTGATGTCAATTCAAAGGAGTCTATATGTGTGTCAGGTCAGAGCACAAGCTGCAAATACTCAACTCAACTATTTATATAGCACTTAAGACAACTAAAGGTTGACAGAAGTCCTTTACATACACCTGGTAAACATCACAAAATAAACCAAATATGACAGTCAACATTAACATTGACAACACAGAGACAAATAAAAGTGATCGACACCAATAAAACAGGTAAAACTAGTAGGAACATCAAGCCACTAAGTCTTTAGTTTGGATTTAAAGAGAGTGAGGTCAGTGATAGAGCAAAGATAATGTCAAAATCTCCTTTGTGTGCCAGCTTGGCCTGAATAAATATAATTTTGTGGAGCATCAAATCAGTGTTCAGGCTATAATCTTGCTAGAAACATGCCTGCACCCCATGTCAGAGCCCAACCTGCAGTTTAAGAAGCACATCTAGAGTGACATTGTGACATCTTACATATGTTTCCACAATTGTTTTTAGACCAATTTCATACATTTTACATCAATGAAATTGGCCACAAACTATGCACACCAATGCACAATACGTTCACTGTCTTTGCAGCAGAACTGAGAGAGGGGAGATGGTAGTGATAAAGACCAGTGACAAGAGCTGAAAGCGCTCATTCACAACTAATTCCCCAACTCCAGCGACATTCACACAAGGGACCACCGGAGAAAAGGGTCACCGATTTATACTTTCTATGTTTACTGAACATTTGATCTGACAGCTTTTAACACTGCCTAATGACAAATACAATGCAACACAAAAATGTTGGCTAAAAGTTCCTCTTGTTTTTCAGCGCCTTCCAATTCCAATCCTGTCTATAAGCTACAGTACATACTACCTTTATACTAATACATTTAGAACCAAAATCATAATTGCTGCCTATATTGCGCTTGTGGTTATGTTTAGAAAATGAATGATACATCGATCTGAACTGAAACAGATTTGTCTTGATTTGACAGAGTAATACCAGATGATAACCACAGGGATATTTGTCCTTAAAAAGAGCGGTCTCCACAATCAGCGGCTCAAATTTAAGAAAGAACAACATATGGTGAGCCTTACATAGCGTACCTTATCCATACACATCAATATTTACATTAAAACTTGTAACCAGGGCCCAAGCGGCAGTTCTCATAACATTACAGCACGTTGGATAAACAAACACTACAGGCAGCACCGAGGCCATGCCCCATATAGCCTTTCCTAGCTGTTTATGTAAACATGTTCCCTCCTATAGTCAGCCAGCCCCAACAGCCAATAATCACTACCAGTATACACTGAATGAAGCCTTTTACTGAAGAAGATGACAGTGAGGTGTCTGGTGCTTTCCTGAATCTGTTCTGCGCAGTGTTTTAAATCTTAGTTCCAGGAAATAACTTTTATTGCCAATAAAGCCAAACACTTGTGGCTTGAATATACTTTGCAGCTGGCCAATTTCTTTTCAGGTTGTCTATTCTTGTGTAGATACTTAATACTGCAGTGGTTTTAGGCACATCAATCATGCATAAATTACTGTACAGAACACACAGGCGCAAAGAGATCTATGTAAAAGAGAGTGTCAAGCTAATGGGACTATTGTCAAAACAAAATAATAGTCTGACATTTCTAGGACATCGGAGGTACTAACCAGCCAAAGATTTTACTGGAAAATCACTGTTTTGGTTCACTGAGCTGCTAAAAGGCAAAACCTCAATGTCTTCAACTGTCAAGGAGATGCTGCCATCAATGAAAGTGACAGTCAGGTCAAAGACAAATAATAGGAAAATTACTGGTTATCCAATAGCATAAAGATTACACAGTATTCCTAGTGTTTTTCAAACAATGCCAACTGAATATTAGCACACACATCAAGTGTCTGGAAATGCAAGCTCTGCTTACACAGCATGTCTTCTTATCCCTTGTTATCCCTTCTTATCCCTGGCATATTGTCTTATGTCTGTGACAGACAGTCGGTTCCTCTGTCTATTGGATTTAAAGCTCATCTGTTATCAGTTCAGTTGGATGCAATTTGTTTTAACCGTTAAATATGATTAAAACTGTCAAACTACTTGACCATAATTATATGTGATGGCCTTTTAACAGAGGTCAGTCTTCACTTAATTATTCTTCAATAATTTGTGGCAAGACCAATTAATATTTACATTGCATACAGCTGAATTGACTTTGTGATTTGTTTAATTACCTTTATAGGCTTGATAACCAGCAGTTGTTCTTTTATGGAGACAAACTGTTTTGAGTTAAAAGCTAACATTAGCATGCAAACATATTCATGACAATGCTGCTAATCACGCTGTTTACCATTACATTATTCTAGGTGGTTAGCATGTTAGCACTAAGCCCAATATGTACTGCAGAAGTTAAATGTTGACCTTATGTTGACCTCTAATGGAAAGTTAAAGGATCGCTAAAAGATAGTACAGTTCATCCTGAGGGGAACATGCATGCATGTAGCAAATTTCATGGAAATCCATCCATCTCGCAAGACCTTTTACTCCAAACACTAAATGTCAATTTCATATCCCTAGTGGAAGAGTCAGGGGATCACTAAAGTCACTAGGAGGACAGCTTTACCAAAGTCTGTGGTTCTCCATCTAAAATGGTGGACTGACCAAAAAACCAAAAGACAACTGCAAGCATGGCTAAAAATGTTAGAAGGAAACAAAATGGAGATCAAAGAAGAGTTCTTTACCACAATTCAATTACTAAAAGCAGCGGTAAATGTATTTTTTAAGTAAAGCTTTCATAATTCATGCAATGTTGCCAACTTGTGGTGCTTAGTCCCTTAATGTTGTTATAATAGCCATCCTTGTAGGCACCAAGGTTTACCGCTGGATGGGGCATGGACAAAACACTCTTAAAAATGAATGTTTTTGTGTGGAATCGATTTAAATGTTGTCTTTTTGATCCCAGTTCCCTGAATACTCACAATATAACAGCAGAGGGGAAAAAGTCAGTAAACAAAACCACAATGTATTTGGTTAAATTAATCTGCACTAAGCCCACAAATTCAGCTTGGGTAGCAAGAAATTTTTTTTTTTGCACTGTCACTGGTTCAGCATTTTAAATTTCAGTTCCAATCGGTTGCATCTCCAAGTTCTCCCTCCTTTGCATTATATCCACTAAAACAAGTTGGTATACTTTAAAATATAAAAATAAAATTTACGTCAATTAATTTAATGCAATTAAGGATATAAGACAAAAACATAGACATGTAGAAACATAGACTGACTCAGACCTGGAAAAGGATAGTTTAAGGGTGAAACCACTGACTGAGCCAAACTAAACCTCCACATGTTATTTCAGTGCTGCTCTGTGGTTAATAACCTACTGTACAGGTCTTCTTTCTGAAGTTGATCTCATAATTTCTTTTAAAACTATGACAAAGTCAGTAAATCTACACTTTGCACAGTCCTGAAACCTTGAACAAACACCAAAATATATCAAATGCTGTCACTTGCCAAAAGGAACATGTACATATATGAATATTGTTTTTGACATTCATGTAACCACTGATGAATAATAAGGTTTACTGTAATTTTAAACTATCTAAAATGTTT
>NW_018127982.1:1115979-1140445 GCF_001952655.1 Monopterus albus
TCCCTACAGGACAAAGTTTTAAAATCATGGTTATAACTGGCACCATCAATCATAAAGATATACTGTACATGACAAGTAAAACTCAGATTTTACTCAGGCTTTCAATCTAAACTCACCTAGGATATGGTTTTGACAGTATGATATCGGTGATAGGACAGAGATGTGATAAAAAGCAGCTGTGATATGGCTGTGTGAATTTGAAAGACACAAACCAACGAGCCAAAGGCGCAGATAGACTTCTGATCCATGAAGTAAGCCTTTCTAAACTCAAGCCAAAGAATGCTAACATCTCAGCTGACATCAAAACATTTCTCTTTCTATTCTTCTCAGGCATAGTGAGAGGCAAAGTTCAAAAATGGGCTGAATTCAAGAGGTCATTCCTTTACTGCAAAATTGATACCAATCACATTTTACAGATGCAGGCTGTCGAGGGAGAGACTGAGGGAAGAAAACAGAAAGAAAGGATGTAGACATAAACATATAGAACCAGAGCGCTGATGTTAAATGCTGAAATTAACATTGAAAGAAAAACCAGGGTGAGCGCTGATGTTACATGCTGAAATTAACATTGAAAGAAAAACAGGAATAAAGAGAAAGGGCATAAGGCACAACAACAACACAGGAATGTTAAGTTGACAGATGCCAGACTGATAGCTGAGGATAAGAGCATCCTGTGAGGCCCTTAGTTTAGTTTAGGACTAAAGCATGTAGTCTATCATGACGCAGTGCCCATGTAAAGTCTGCTGTACAACATAGGAGAGGAACAGAGGCTGCTTGAAGTGGTATTTTTATGTATTTTATATTTTTATTCAAAGCTAAAACAAAGAACAAACAAGGAAAGTCTAGGAAATGCAAATCTCTGAAGGGAGAGAAGCAAAAATGTGAGCAAGGTGTGAATTCCACATCGCTTAAAATGCTCTATGAGAAACCTTTATCTAAACAGCAGTAACGATGCCAGCTGTGGCTTCCTTCCACTTCCACCTTGCGTGTAATTTTCACACATTAGGATACCTGTTTATCATAGCTGATTTATCTCAATGTATGTCAAGGTTTCTAGGACCACTCTCAACAACCCAGACAAATATTTAAAACCAATGTTCTCAAAAAAAAAAAGCATATGACTGATGTATTATGGGTAGTATTTGGGGGAATAATGGGAACCTTGTTCAGCTTATGAAGCAAACTTGATGAGTAAAATTGCATATACAGTTTATCATTTGCTGCAGTTTTATGTACACTTGTGATGAACCATTGTCTATATTTGAATTAATTTGTCCTGTTCCAAGCCTTTTGTAAAACATGAATTATGTTTCATTGTACTTGTCATTAGTGTGAAAACAGCCGAAATGTCTGCAAGAGGTTTCTCAAGGTTGTGCTGAGCAACTTCAGCTTTGAATTTATGCTTAAAATAAATTAGAAACAGAGCACATAAGAGGCCTGTGGTGTGAGGTTGTTTTTTAAATAAACCTTCACTCAAAATTTGTGGTGGCACACAGCACTTTGGAGCTGTGTTAGGGATTACATCTGTCAGGCTGCAGTAGTCCCTATACTCTCTCAGTGCAGCTTTGCTCTGCCTGCCAAGAAATTATGGCGCTTAAACACACACTGGCTTATTCGCTGTGGTCATACGAAGGGTGATCAAAGATTGAAAATTCTGTAAAAGTGAGCAGTTCTGACTCGTAGCACTGCCAGACTGCCGGACTGAATGTCCCTTCTACTGAAGGTCTCATTTTGCTTACAAATGCAGTCTCAGGGAATATTCTTACTATAATAGCAAGTGAAAGTAGATTTTGTAAGTAGTTCAAGAGAGGTGGACTTGACCTCAGGTTTGCTGAAGAGTTTCTTTTTTTTCATCTAAACCATAAAATATCAACATGACCCATCAAGTCGGTCAGAGATATTCAGATTCCTGCAACACTGTTGTTCCTGAAGTATTATGCAACAATGAGTAAGTCAAGGGGTCGAGGTAAATTGAAATGGTCGAGAGATGTTCAACAGAATAGGTAGGAAACATTTCTGAGTTTTCCTAATCATTGCCTTTTGTGAATAACTAGATTGTTTTTTTAGGCCCAAATAAAACAATCTCAATATTTTGGCCAACACATATAGTCCTACAGTAACACAACCTGTGACAAGGGTTGAAATTAGACAGTGATTTGTTTAAAGGGATCACAAGCCAAAAAACAACAAATGTGTTAAATCATTTAGTGTCTAGAGCTGAAGCATGAATTATAGCAGCACTAAAGCCATGTAAAGCCTGAAAGATAATATCATCCATATAACATGATCCAAACTGCAGAGCATCATGCACTGGATGTTTGATCACAGTCAATCAGTTCATTCAACAGGAATCCTGAAGCCATAACAGTGTTTCTTTTTGCATGCTTTTGCTCAGCCAGACTTGCATTAATTCCGACCTAGATACTGCACACTGAAGACTGCTTCCACTTAAAACACATGATCCTGCAAGCTTCGTAACCTGCTGTCAATCTTTTCGGACTTTCACATCTCAGCTCAGAAAGAGAGCATTCCACATAATTCTTCTCATAGTGCTTCCATCTATGGTAAAACATGTGGGTTACAGAGCAATTTTGTGCCTATTTAGTTTGAGCAACTGCAAAAAGATTGTATATGTCCAATGAGGCCTGCTTATCATCCGTGATTTAGATCTAGGTTATAACTAAGAACAGATCCACAGAATGCTTTTCTGTAAATTCTCATAGGCACTGGCTTTGGCTTTTATCTCATTTATCTCTGCCTAAATCACTGTCAAATTAAGTTGCAGTTTGAAAACCATCCCCATATCTGTTCAGACACAGACCCAGAAGCCCAAACTCAAACTGTCTAATTATAATTCCAAATATATCACAAAATCTGGATGTGTATATGGAATAATTTAAGTATAGACTCAAAAACAAAAACTCAAACAAGTGCTCTGTGTCATCCCAGAATCCCGCTCTGCTGTGGTGACAGTGTACACATATTGTGTACAGCCAAAAACACAGGCTCATTCATGCAGAAATCCCTGCTTCACCTTAACAGAAAAGTATTCAATAACTCCCCAATGAGAGAGAGAGCGAGAGAGGGAGAGAGAGGGAGAGAGTGGAAACCATAAATCAAGTCATGTCTTCCTCTGTCTCTTCATATCTTCACCCCTTCTGGGCAGTGTATTACTCTCAATTATGTTTTAGCCCCCAAATGAAAAGGGACAGCTCCTTCCCCACTCAGAATCACTGATGGATACACTGTTGTTTGCTAGCTAAAGATATAATTTTCCTTTCCCTTTCATATAAGAGTAAAGTATCTTGAGTCCAAATGAAAGGTTAGCCCCTGGGCATGCAAGTAAAGACCCCATTCCAGGTGCCTAAGAAAACAGTGCTGGGTTTGAATGGGGTCAGGGGTGAGGAGTTCAACACTTTCAATAAATCACAACAAGCTGTTGTGACAAGCGCTCACTGCTATGACTGCAAGAGACGGAATATATCTTTAAGCACAGAGACCGAGGCCTCTGACTCAATGAGTGCAACAAAATGCATATGTTTAGGTGCTTTGTGCTCAGCAACCTCACAGGCCAGGGTGGCTGACAGGTTTATACTCCCAGTTAATAACAGACTGAGATGTTCAGATGATACATTACAGATGCTCATCTAGACTGTATTCAGGATTCAACTAAGATTACAGACAATTCTGCAAAGGAGGAAGATCAAGTAGACGCCCCCCCCCACACACAGACAGACTGGCAGACGCTGACAGAGGTCAGTAAGTCAGTGTGTCACATCCCATAAACTAGAGTAAGACCAACTCCATCTATATCTGTTGCAAAAATCTATATCAACATATTGATTACAAAACAATAAGTGTATCCAATACATTTTTAAAGAATTGACCTGTTTTATCATCAAGATGCAACTTCATGTAAAGTTCATACCCTGTTATTGTTATATTATTTATGGACGGGTTTTTCCCCCCAGGTACAGGCAATGTATTTACCTCTGTATACTGTAAGTTTCACTGTTAGCAGCACACTCTTCCACTCCTGATCTGGATTCAAATCACATTCAAATAGCTTCATATGCACAAGACATTCACAGGAAAGGATGTATGCATGTAATCCAGTGTAACTGCTGTGAATGTTACTGTTTTATCTCAGTGATATCACCCTCACTGTTTACATTCACTCTCCTACAGTCATATCAAGTTACTGCTAATGCAAACCAAACATGTCATAGGACCGCTAGCACAACCCATGGCTTTTATTATGAAGCTGTAACAAGAAACTTGGTGTAATTGAGTTTGTATTGATGTATTTGATTGATTATTAACTGATGTCTTTAAAACAACATGGTTTGTTTGGCTGGACCGTAAACTGACACACAAAAACACAAAAATGGCTCACATGTTTTATGATCCGCCACCTTTATGCTTAGCGTTTGGTTAGGTGTTGGCACAAAAAAAGAACGTTAGGGAAAGGTCACAGTCATGATCAGAGGAAAACAATGTAAATGCTTGTCAGGGAACCAGGTCGTAAACAACGATCTTTCATGTCAACCACACCAAGAGCCTCATTGAAGCATTTATCCACCTCCTCCTCACAGGATTTTGCAGTGCTATAACAGCATCACAGCACTTCTGTCTTTGCATGTGCCAAACAAGGGTCATAATTAACAAAAGGTCAGGAAAACATAAACATATGTGGTATTTGGGCAAACTGTCTAAAGTCTGTCTGTCTCTTGTGAGCAAAGGTGTAACAGCTAAATATCTGAATGGTAATTTGATCTCAAACTCAGTGACATTTTAGTAATAGTTTTTAAAAAGCAATTAATATTAAAAAGAGCAGTAAAACATCTTTTTCCAGTACAAACAAATCCTACACACTA
Organism: Monopterus albus; assembly: GCF_001952655.1. NCBI lineage: Eukaryota > Metazoa > Chordata > Actinopteri > Synbranchiformes > Synbranchidae > Monopterus > Monopterus albus. The sequence continues at coordinate 1,120,857 of NW_018127982.1, forward strand.
CTAACTTAAAAAACTTTTTAAAATTTTGCAGCATAAAGGTGTCATTCATACTCAAATCTGGGACTTAATCCAGGTTTGGCAGATGGTTGGAGGCTTCACCTCCCTGCCAGCTTCTCTACTAAGTGTGTGGTAGGTCTGGTCTGGGTTTTAATGGCACTGTATGACATGGGTGTACTTATGTCAGCGACTGCTCCAAACATTTGTAAACTGGCTGTTTATGAGGGAAGGTGCTGTGAAAAAGCACCATGTTTTTGACTTTCACTCCATCTGGGGAAGGAAAAAAGTGAAAGATGGCAGTGACCCCAATGATGTAGTGCTCAGTGTGAAAACACACAGGAGGGGTTTGGGTATTTAGAATACAATCTGAATAGGACTGTCCAGCCAATAGTTATAACTGAACCTAAAATATTACACACACAGGCATAGCGTATATAATGTTAAAATGATCTTATTTCACGCTATCAGACAGCAGTTGGTTTCAACTCTTTACTGAAGCTAAATGATGTTTACACTGAGAGAAACACTCAAACTAAAGACTCCGTGTTTTATGGCTGCTCCATTCAATCCCATGCAAATGTTCTAGATGTCTTGAGAATCATTTTATGCCACATTTCCCAACACTTTGGCCTGGCATGTTTGGTATCTTGGTATCTCTGAAATCTCCACTAGAATTCAAAATAATGTTCAAAGTTTGTAATAATTATATACTGTGTTTTGTGATAACAAATTAGACTTGGTACATTTTGCAGTTTAACACAATTTATCCCGATTAGTAAAATATAATTTATTGTATTTGTTAGCGGATAGATGTTAAAGGCCACTCGGCATTAGAAAGCAGTTTGAAAATAAGCCACTTTCCTCCTTTGCTATGATAAATCTGTCTGTCAGTGCATGCTGCTGACTCCTAACATGCAGTGCACTCAGTAAGTACAGTGTATTTGACTATGTTCCTGCCCTGTATCACACACTGACAAGGCAAGGTGCTGTGTGAGTTATGAGCCCGTGTCAACGTCTGTCATTAGTCATGGCTCAGGTGGCCAAGCCATCCATTTGTTGCAGCCTACCCACCTAAATAGTTCACTATTCACTTTAGCAAGACTCTACCAAACTAAATAGCACAAGATCCAAAGGCAAAACTTAATTGTCTGTGAAAAGAGTCAAACATTTCAAAATACAGTAACTGTTAGAGCCTGTCAACCACGCTGGCAATTACACCACCGCAAATATTTAAATTTGTGGTTTTGGAGTAAAGTTTGAGGGAAATCATGATGTGCTGAGCAGCTTGAGGCTGAGACTGAAACATTGGTGCATTTAAGTTCAGCCTGGAAAAAAACAAAAACAAACAAACAAAAAAAAAAAGCAAGAATATGTAAAGAGCCATCAGAAATGGAGCACTCAGCCTTCAGCGATATATAAACACATCATTTTTTTGAAGTCTAGAGTGCCAGGCTAAGGCAGAGATTATGAAGGGAACATGGGTTCAGATTGTATATATGGATTGGGTTACTATACCTATTGAGTGGAGCAATAACTGCTTCCATATGCCTGTCTGTACATGTGGTGCTTTTTCAACATTATCATTTACGCTGATTGATGGCTGTGGTATTTCAGACAAACAGATGGGGAAGGAAAGGACAAATTTCTAGGAGGTATTTACTTAGAGTACAGAAGAGTATAGTGAGGCGTGACAATATCCTAATATTCAAAGCAGGGAAAGACAGGGAATGGAGATAAATGTACCAGAGACAAATTCCTTGTGTGCGTTAAACCTACTTGGTCAATAAAAAGTTATTACATTTACATTAAAAATGAATTCTGCACCAAAAACTGGAGGGCTTTATGTTACCCTTCTAAAAAAAACTACAGGCCTGCTGAGATTCAAACACTTCCTGACAACAGTGTAAGAACCGACTCGTTTTATTTACCAAAAATGCTACTCCAGTCAGTTTAGAGTTACAGTGCGTAAAATAAGCAAATGACTGAAAGCTCGCTAAATTCCAAAACTGTTGTCCGAACCATTTAATTCACGTTTTTGAGAAAGGTCTGTTACCCTACAGACTAGTTACTTTTTAATATCCCAGAAGTGAAAGCCAGTCTCAACAAGACAACTTGATGAGATACAAACAAACAGACAGACACACCATTACCCTGAGCTGACTGTAAAGTCTGAATTACTCACCAGTGACAACTGTTGTCTGACTGTTGGTTCCTGACCACTACCCTGAGGGGCGCAGCACACAGACGACGTCATGCTGTGGCTCATCATGTGACGCAGTGCAACACACACCGGCAGCGGTGCAAATTCAGCGCAGGACTACTGAAATGGGTGAGTACTTCAGTATTTTAATGCACAGTGATGGCAGCAAAATGGGACAATAGCATATCCCGAGGCATGTCATTATGGGCTGACGCGCATCGGTTCGCTGCCGGTGTGTGGGCTTTCATTGACAGTGATGGGTGTGGGTGTTCTGACGCATGTCACACGCCACCTGTATGCGGTGCCCTTGACCAAACTCCTCGAAAAAAATAATAATAATAAAAAAAAAGCTCTCAAATAGTGTCATAAACTGCACCTTTTAATTTGCCATTCTTCTTCCACTGTGTTTACTTGTCTGACATGAGCACTAATGTTTATAATAAAAAATATATATATCTTAAGAACCCTGACAGATGCTTGTGGAGATTCACCATCCTGGTCACAGAATATCTAGAATAGCGATATGAAATTGGGTTTGGTGATCACTTGAGATTTGGTCCGCAGTACTGCAGACACTGAACAGTGTGTGTGCACATGCTGAAAGCACATGAAAAGTCATGTGCGGTTAGAAAATGTTAGCTCTGGTCTGGCAGTGTGTGACTGTCAGCCATTAAGACTTTCTCCATAAACAATTTCCAAAACCTCAAAAACTCACCAAGATATTTCTTTCCCATACACACAGATAACAATGAAACCAGCACGTTATCCAGTTACTGTTTCTCTTGTAATTCTACATGATCTTATTGTTTAAGCATGGAGTGTGACTTCTTTCAGTTATGATTTTGATATGAATTAATATACTACAGATGATCTTTCAGGAGTTTTTTTTTAACTGCAGCAACAAAGAATAGCAAAACACCATTTAAAAATGTTTAAAGGTTTATATCATGATTGCTTTGGCAAAAAGGTTCACAGCATTAACCTTGGAGAGCAAAAGCTTTGAATGTACTTTTTCAGAAGACTGTCATCACTGCTGACATACAAACATTAAATCTCCAGGAAACTGACTTTTGATATCTTAAGGTTCCTTTGGTAAATCACAACTGGCATCCAACCAGGCAAGGCAGGGAATGAATTATCACGTACTGTATAAACTGTTCTGTTAGCTCATTGTGCCAATAAAGCTTATGGAAGGCAAAAATGTAAACCCTTCACAGTTTTCCACATGGGTCAGTCAGGAATCCGCAGGCGAACCCCTGCAGGCTAATGGGATTATGACTCAGGAAGGGAAATATGCTAAATATGCGGTTGCTCTTTCAAAAAACACAACATTAATTCTTCTGAATCTAATTTTCTTTGCAGTCGAGTCTGAATGATTTTCAAGTAATCATAATTTACCTGAAGCTCGCAACATTGCAATTTAAGGGTAAAAAAATATCCAGCTCTTTCCCAGTATCTGTTTACTGCAGCATGCCATACTGTTAGCAAAGTAAGAAAACACAGAGACAAAATGTAGATTAAGTGCATCATTAATCTGCTGAGACATCCTTTTGTAAAGACTAAGGAAGACATGAGATGGTCAGTGATAAGACTGGTCTTACAGCTGATTCTAACAGGGAAGTACACCAACATAATGGGCTCCATTGTAGTGCCTATGTGTGTGTCTGACCCCTCCAGGAATAATTAAGGACACATTTTACCCAGGTCTGTGTAGGGCATGGTTTAGGAGCTGGGCCATGTGTGTCTTACTGCACATGCACCATAATGTGGCCCATCCTATTCCTTGTACACACCAACCCAACCTGCCCTCAGTACGTCTACAACTAGTGCTTCTGGGCTGATTGGTGGTATCATTTTCACTCAACCAGCTCATACTCACACACACAGATACACAAAGAGGCACACACCTTTTTTAGACCAAGCCCTTGTAAAGGCACCTCCTTAGGGACACGTCGTGAAATGCACTCCTTGTTGGAGTTTCTGTGTGTGTGTGTGTGTGCGTGTCTGCTTTTCTTCAGCTGTTTCCTGCCAGCTTAGAGACCAGCAGACTGTGAAGGCCTCTCTCTCTCTGCTCAAAGCTCACTGCTTCTCCGCTTCTAAATGTCCAAAGAAAACGTTTCTGACGATGTCATCATAAGGAAAATCTGACTATGAAATTTATGCCACGAAATTCTGATCTTCTCTCCTCCGTACATATTCCATATTAGACTAAATCAAATTTTGGTCAACAGATTCTTTCCAACGTGTAATCTGCCCTCTACTGTAAGAAAATATCATCAACAATGTCAAGGTTTTTGTGGTTTCGGTGATCATAAAACTTAACTTAAAAGTCAACTTTGTGCCAAAATATCAGTGTAAATGCCAAATTCATGACACAGAAAATGGACATTTTAATTCAAGCATTCAGCTGCAGTTCATTTCTATTAAATGACAATGTTGACAAAATTACATTTTACATCAAATGACAAATGTATGATGGATGTGGACATTTAGTATACTGGATTTGTTATATCTTTGGTTTTATTGTTACTATAGTAATTTTTCCAACAAAAACAAACTCTTTTGTATTTACAGCTTCTCAAATGCGAGGATTTGTTGCTTTTCTGCGTCTTCTGTGAGGGTAAACTAAATACTTTGGGTTTTGGACTGGTGGTTGAATTAAACAAACAATTTGAATACAACATCATTTTTCACAGTTTTCTGACATTTTGGACAAAATCATTCATCACTTAGTTAAAGCTAAAAAAAAAGATGATATGATATTTTTGTTCCATGTTCCTCCGTGATGTCTTATGGAACCCCTGCCCTTTTCTGGTGGCTTAAAACAGTTATTCTAGGACATTACTTACATTTATTTACTTTATCTCTTCAGTACTATTCAGTAGTAAATACATTATGCTATTTGATACATAATGTATTTGAAATTTTGCACATTATTTTAAAGTAAGTAAATATATAGTGTTATAGTTTACATATTTCTCTTGCTTTTGCAAAAGATGCAGTTATATTTTGAATGGTTCATAAACAGCTGTATTTTATGAACCTGTGGGAGGGGTTAAATGTTGATATAAATACTAAGTTTATCTAGACTGAAAACCTACCTGAGGTAATGATTACAACTATTATAATTAGGCGTGAACAATGCATTGAGAGAGATCAAGGTCAAAGATCAAAGATTTTTTGTCAATTCACTATATGTGCAGGACATACAGAAAAATCTAAATACCGTTTCTCTCTCACCTAATATTGAATGCCTATACCATTTAAGAAACTAAAATGGAGTAAAAGTAGAATAAATAGAGTAAGAAAACTAAATTAAAGTAATTAGGATTAAACTAAACGGTACAACCTAATAGGCTATGACTTAAAACCATGTCAATCAGTGACAGTAGTGCAAATAATAACAAGGCTGTCAGATGGTTGGCATCACCAGGGGCGTCAGTGATGAGGTGCATAATAGCTTACTATGACATGCACATTGCCTAAACAACCAGAGGCCAAAAAAAAAAAAAAGAAAACTAGCAAGACCCCTATAGGACAAAGACTATCTGCCTTCGATATACATCCCCCCCAACCTTGAACCAAGCATAAACATTTGCAGCGAACACACACATACACACCAAGAGTCATCCACAGTTAAGCAGACAACTTTGTGGAGTCTTCTTTACTGTTATCTTTATCGTCCCTGTTTTAACTCAAGTCTCTTATCAGGCGGGTGCTACTTAAGAGGTTGTTGCATAGTTACAGAGGAATTCAAACTATCAATCTGTCATTTTTAAAACTATGTGAAAGGACTCAGACAGACCACGTGCCTGTTTCTGGTCAGTCCTGAGCTGATAAAAGGATGTTTTATTGAGCATCTGCTTTAGAGAAAGACCCAACACAACTCTGATTTATTTGGGTCCTACACTCATAAAGACCATCAGCTATAGATCTATGGTTGAGTCTGTTAAAGCTCTAACCAGCTGCAGGGTTACATATGAACACATTTTGCCTGGATTTAGTGCAGTCTGGCAATATACCTTGGTGATGTCAATGTCATGTCAATGTGGGGGAAGGAGGTCCCGGAATGAAAACATTTCCTCCATGACCGGTGCGTTTGAACAGTTTCCACATTAAGGAAGCATCTTAGAGGCAAAACGTTATATGTTGTGTGTTTGTTATAACTGTCCAGCGCAGTTTATGCTAAATACATTATGACTGTGCGGCTACAGCCTCTAATCTGTTCAATCAGTAGCAAGCTGGGCCTTATTACTCCACTACATATTAACAATATATTCAGAGTATTACAGCAACAAATTTAAAGCACACCAGAGACTGTATAATGCAGTAGCATTAAATAAACATGTTCTTACCTATGTCCATTTGAAATCCATGACCTCAGCATCAGACTGGCTTGTACTAACCTCTTCATTAACAGTTGGTCTAGCTTGGCCTGTTTAGCTTCTGATTTCTGAGTAGCGTCACCTGCTGTGACTTGAAATACTTTAGCAAATTCACCTTCTTTTTTGCGCCTTTTTGCTCCGTGGCTAACATAATGTTACAGAGAATGTGCATCTGACCCGGTGTGACCTGCGTGGGCTGGTTACATTTATTTATTTATTCTAATTTTAGTCTAATATGTTGTTGTACAAAAGTATTATACTTTGGACATTTTATACATTATTCAATTTCTTTCAGATCTGACCATCTGATTTGTCATTTTGAGCACATCACAGATCTCCAAACTAAGTCAGGAACAGACGTCCAAAATATTCAAAGTGCTCTTCAAACAAAAAGAGGAACTGAAATCACTTTGTTGTAGGGACATAAATAATCTTACTCAGTGCTTTGACGAACAGACATATGAGCAGAGACTAATAAAGACCTAAACACTGTCTTTGTTTTTGCTGACATTTTATCCTGAAACACCAGCATCTGTGGAGTTGATAGTCAGATGTTACAGAACAGAAATACTGTGCTTTGTTTCTTGATCTCATCTTAGTCCTTTTTAAGTATGTTCTTAACACCTACCTGCTCCGAAGGCAAAGAAGAAGCTCTTGTCAGGGTGTTCTTCTAACAGAGCCTTGACCCTTTTGCCCATCCTGTCGTTCCTCTTGTAGATGAGTTCCTGTCGGAAGTAGCTATCTATCTCCTGGGCCGTCACCTGCTCACTGGGTGGCAGTGTCACATTAGTGAAGTTAGGGACCTACAGTTGAGGGGTGATGGTTAGTATTAAACAGAGAAGGTCAAAATCCCTTTTTTGTGTGTCATGTTTTGCCTTTCAGATCGCAAAAAAAACTAAGGCAGAAATTCTAAAAACACATTACTCAAAGTTGTTCTGAAATCTTAACCACATTCACTACTGAGCACAAAACTGACCAAAAGAAAGACTGAGGTGTATGGAGAGTAGCAACAGAACGGCAAGTGAAAAAGAAGGAAAGAACAAAAACGTTAGATTGGCAATAGCACAGAAACGCTGCAGGGGTGTAGGTTGTGGGGTGAAAGGTCGTTCAGAGGGTTAGGGGTAAAGGTAAAAGGTCATGGGTCATGTCATTGGGGCACTGGGGTCAAAATGACTCTTATCCTATTAGCTAGAGTGAAAGTAGTTAATGTCCACTGCTACATGGGATGAGATGAGATGAGTCAAACAGCATTAGAGGCTGACCTGTGAGGTGTCATGATTAAAGATGATGGAGTTGAGATCTCCACAGTTGTAGTGCCTGATGAGGTCTTCAGTGGTGTAAGGGACCTGCAGGCTTCCTGCCCTCAAAGACTCCTGCTGTAATAACGTCTGGTTCAGGGCAAAGATCACCTAGAATGAGACAACAATGACCAGTTACTGCACTATTTATTTTTACCATAACATAAGACCCGCATGCTCACTGGCCTTCCAAACATCAGTCATACTCATCAGCAAGAGCAAGCAAGTGTTAAAGAATGTGCTCACAATTACCTGTTAAGATCTACGAGTCTTCTTAAAACTAGTACATATGGACATATGTTCAATCATGTTAAAGTGTGAGGGAAGAATTTAGACATTTTTTATGATCAATTGAAAAAAAAACTCATCCTCTGAGGACCATCAATGTACATTCAGTACTGTTGTTGTACAGAAACTTCATCGACTGGACAGCAGACTGACAGTGACATCCACAGAGCCATACAAATCACATCATATTACATGAACCTTCACGGGTCACAGATGTAATTTAGGTAAAAACCCTAAACTGGTTGGTAACTAATGGTCTGATTTAAATCTGGACTATTGCAGCAAAGGACACAGTTTGGATTTGTCCTGCCAAAGCCTTGTCTGCTCCACTGCAGAGATTCAGCTAATGTGAGAGCGTGAAATTCACCAGTGTTTGGGGAGAGGGCCCCGGTACGTCTGTCGCCTATGATCAGCACCGCAAGGACACATACATATGTGCACACACAAATACACACTGACACACAAACTGAAGGTCCTGGGGTCCACACACAGAGACAGACCCACCGAAACCAACATCACTCACCTCAGTGCATGGTCTCCCTCTGATCTCTCCAGCTCCAGCTCAGACACACACATAAACACATGCACACTTTTCACCCTGCAAGCCATTGATGTAGAGTCCGAAAAAAAAAAAAAAAAAGGCTTGTATGGTTTATTTGTTTCTCAAAGGAAACAATCTGTCAAAGTGAGGATGTGTTTTGTCAGCTGTGGAGGTATGTAAATGTGTCTTGGTATGTCTGCATCTATATGCATGTTTCTACAATTAAGTTTGCATTTGAGTACTTATATGTCTATGTGTGTGTGTGTGTGTGTGAGTGTGTGTGTGTGTGTGTGTGTGCTCTCAGATCTTGTGTCAGATGAGTTCTGTATTGATATGCATACCCAAGTGGCAGTTTTTTTTTTAAAGTCCCGTTTTATAAGGTGCTCTGATGACACTTTTCCCTCTCGACTGGACCTTTGTGGGAGCCTCGATGTAGCGAAGGAGAGGAGGAGAGGAGGGCAGCGTGGAGCAGATGCCTTCTTGTCAGGGGACAAAGAGCCCCTCCGTCACCCTCTCTCCTCCTCTTCCCTGCGCTCCCTCCAGCTTTCATCAGCCGCGCATCAAAGTGGCGCTCTGCATATGAAAAGGAGCCCGTCTTTATGCCACGCAAATTAGCCTATCGCCGCCCCCCGACTCATTTCACAAAAACACGCTCACATCTGTGCCACGTCCGTGAAGGAAGGCCCTCATCTGCAGAGTCTCCCCTTTTTCTCGGCTCTCTCTTCTCCTCTTTCTCAGCTCGTCGTGCCTTTCAGCCCCTTAAATTATGGCTGTGAAGGGAGGAGGAGGGAGATGGTGGTGGTGGTGGGGGCAACGATCAGTCATAGCCAGATAAAAAGAGAGTTTTAAAAAGTGGGGAGGTCTAGAGAAGGAAAGAGACAGACAGAAAGAAAACAAACGAGAATGTGAGGAAGGAAACAGAAAACAGGAGCCGAGAGCAGTGAAAGAAAAAAAAAAACCTTAACAAATAATTTCTTTCTTTCTGCTGTGGTCCTCCTTTCTGCTACTGCACTGTGGGTCAGTGGGTGCATTTTCCCACTCGGCTCCTTTCATCAGGTCCCCCTGTTTCTTCTTCTCTTCCAGTGCTGCCCCCTATCCCGCCCCCTCCAGCACACACACACAGACACACACACACACACACACACACACACACACACACACACACCCCTTGCTGATATCAAAGCAAGCAGAGCCAATGAAAGTCAATAATTATTCTTTGTCATGGAAATGTCCCCTCTTGTTGAGATGGAGTGGGGTGGGTGTGTGCGTCCAGTGCAAACATCATCACAGCCAGATTCCCACATGTGGAGATTTAAAGTGTTTGGTGGCTCGGCTGAACAAACTCTTGCCGCTCTTGCTCTGGAGTGTGCTGGCTCTGCTCGGGATTTTTAAGACAAGCCACAAGCATGCTTAGTTGAGAGGAGGTTACATTAATTGCATTTATAAAATGCTGGATCACCTTCCAACAGTCGTAAAAAGCATTAGCCTTTTGAGAACTGTAATTACAAAGAAAGATGGCAGCAATTTTGTTTTAAATTGTCTAGAGAAAGTTTAGGGACTAGAGCCAAACACTGGCTTGCCAGAAGTGGCATCATTAGATGTAAAAGGTTTCAGCCTGTTTCATAAGCAGTCTACATCTGACAGTGCATGGTGTAACAGCAGAGATGCAGTCAGTAATAGGGCTGTCACTTTTCATTTGAAATAACCAATCTGTAATGATCTAATTCATTTTAAAACTCACAGCTAATACATGCAACACTATTGGAATTACTTTTCAGAATTCATCTTACATTGTAGTGTAAGATCTAGTGCACGCTCTGAAACTCTATCAGCAAACAAAACTACTGTTCAATTTCAAAACAATAAATCCAAGGAACTGTGCTGACTAAATAATCACTGAACCAAAGCACTGGTGCAATGTGTTTAAGCATGATTTGGGAATCTACATCAAAGATGTCAGGTTACATAATACCGTCTTTTAAGATGGTCACTGTTTAGAATTAGGTGCTAACTGAGTTTGAAATTTTTGCAGAAAGACATTTGTTTTTAAGCATGGTTTCAATTTACACATGAAAACAGATATTGTAGATAGAAATGTCAAAAATGCGATAAACTTAAATGCTGTAAAAATGTTTTTATCTTGGCTGAGGAGGAAAAGCTGGTAACATTAATAGAAGCTACACAGTGCAATGGAAACTGTGAATACGTTGTGACCTACATGAAGTATGTGACTGAAATGTCCACTGAAGCTTCTGTTTCATCTAAGAGATGAAAAACATAGCCTCAGATAAAAACATCAGATTGATGTGGACCAATGAGAAGCATCTAAGAATAATAATTAGTATAAATAGATATGAATGAGACATTCTGGGAGATGTCTCAGTCAAAAAGAGGGCTAGTATTGCCTTTATCCCGCAGATTGCTTTCCGAGCACCAACTTCAATTTAAAATGATTGTGAGAGAACATTTGAACTATTTACTGCATATTTTAGGTCTAATTCATTTAAACTCATTTGGATTAAAACTGACAGCCCTAATAAGGAATAAGAGCACTTTTGACAGCATGACGAGACAGCGGATCAACAATACCACTTTACCGCTGGTATATTTCAACCTTAACACTACAGTTAAACTATATTCACTGTAAACATAAGTAGTGATAAGATAAGTTGAGGTACCTGATCAACAAGATGTCAGCAACACATTTTGTCTCTATATAAAAGTGTAGTGTATCTAAACTGTATGTGAGGTCCTGTCATAGTGTGAATCTGGTGTAATCTTCGTCTTGTATAAACCTAGATAAACTCCTTGTATGGTAAAACCTCTAATTGAAGTCATTCTGATATTATGTACTGGCACTGGATTTAGAGAGTGTTTGAATAACTTAATTTCCAATTCAGTTTCAATAAGACAGTAAAACGGAGCATGTGTGTGACTGCACGCAACGATCTTTCTCCTTGCACGTCTGTTTATTGTTTTTTTTTGACTCACTTTGTGTGTCCGTGTGCAGAAAAGCATGTCTCTGGTTTTGAATAAGTGTTTCAAATGTAGCTTGTCCACACTGTTGACAAACCATGTTCTCAGACAGACACACAGCTGCACACACATACACAGCACAGCACTTGCAGCCAACTCAATGAGCCTTGGCCATCTCCCAAGTATAAATGAAGACTTCCACCAGCTTCTCTGTTTCCTCCTGATTCTGTGATGTTATCGGAGTAATGCAAGTTTCTCTGTCCCTTTTCCCTCCCTTGTGTGTGTAGTGTCATATACACTACACACACAAGAATAAACAGGAGAATAGAGTATTATTTCTAATGGAAATCAGTAAAGTAAAAAAAAAAAACACAGGAAAGTCAAACCAATGAGGGAGAGGGACAGAAAGAAACAGAGAGAAATGGACTCTCAGTGTCGATGCTATCAGTGAAAGTCTCAGAGGATAGAAGGAGATGAAGGCAGACAGAAATATAAAGAGATACGAATCTTACTCGTGAGTAATGTTTTCAGTGAAATGTTAGTCGCAGCAGTCAGTCAGTCTCAAAACAAAATCTATCTCAGGCACAGCAGCACTGACAGGATTTTACAGAGCTGAGTGTTCTGAGAAGTCTGGTCCTCGGGTAGTCCAACATTTATACGCCGTTTTCTTTTCACTGCAGGTAGAAACTTGTCATTTATTTGATCTTTTTTTTTCCCAGGCAGCTTTATTCAGTGGGTATTGACTGACACTTCCCATTCACACATACATCTGCACATACAGTATATAAAAGCTTCACCACCACATAAGCCAGCTTTCACTTTCTTGCTAAACACACACACACACACCTGTCAGGTTGAATTATCTGTATTGTCTCTCCTACCTCTTTTTGCTCCCCTTTTCTATTTTTCTTTCCTCCATTTCCTCCTTCCAACTCCCCCCAAACACATTTTCTCTTGCTTTCCTCACCCCTTGCGTGCACCTCCACACACACACACACACACACACACACACACACACACACACACACACACACGCACACACTCACTCATTCAGCCTCACATCATTTCATTACTCCCTTCCTCTCCCCTTTGATCCAGTACATTCCCTCCCTCTTGTCCTATCCTACCTTCCTTCCATCCATCTCTCCCTGCCTTTCTCCCCCTCTCCTTTGATCCTATACATCCCCTCTATCAACCAGGTCTTTTAAGATCTGACCCCCGCATTCCTCAGGTCACTAATGACCTGTTGTGTGTGAGCGTTTTTGTGCTTGTGACTATATACCTGTACAAGATTAGGTCTTTTCTTTGTGTGTTTGTATGTACATGTTTGTATGCATCTGTCAATGTGTATGTGAGAGTGTGTGGGTTACTGCAGCCTCTGCACAGTTTCAAACAGACCTTTGAAGATAGATTTATTCATTTTCCAATATGAGAGAAAATACGGGGCCTAGATTTCCCACATAAGACAGAAAGAAGAGAAGAGAGAAGGAGAAAGTGAAATAAAGAAAAGAGGGTGAAATTCTCACCAGGGAAAAATATAAATAATGACAATAACAACAACAGCAACAGTTGGTTTTTCCCCCAAAACCCATCCTCCAATATAACTGACATATCTTGTTTCAGTTGATCTTCAATTCCCGACTCATCCAGTCCAAATGTCAAGATGTCCTTGAGCAAAACACTGAACCCCAAGTGGTGATATCACTGGTGTGTGTATGTGCAAATGGGTGAATGGGGAAAAGCGCTTTGAGTGTGTTGCAATGCATAGAAAAGCACCATTTACCAAACCTCACCCACAGCCGGACACCTGAGATCTGTGTATACTCACAATGTTTCGCAACATTCATTTTCTCTGGTCACAGGGTAGATTGTATAACAACATAACATTATAAAGAAGTGCACAGTAACAATATAACTCATCCACATCCTCTATTACAGACACATGACCGCTTCACACTCGGCTGAAACTACCCCAATGCATGCTGGAGGTCCTGCTCTCATGAAGCCAACAGAACCACATCATCTGCAAAAAGCAGAGAAGCAATTCTGAGGTCCCCAAACCTGATACGCTGTACACAGTGGGTTATCAGGTTGCTAATGTGACAGGCTCCCATGACTTTCTGACCACAGCGCAGAGCAGCCACTTCTTCAATGGAGGATCTGAACATGGCCCATTCAAATGTTCCCATCCTCCCCTGGGATGCACAAGAAAATCTTCTGGATTTGCAAATTATAAACCTCATGGACAGGAGCTTCAGGAATACATCCCAAGCTCATCCTCACAACATGTTTGGGTTTATCAGGTCTGTCTGGCAGGCTACGCCACCATCTGACCCAACTCAGGTGGTGATCAGCTGGCAGATCTGCTCCTCTCTTGTTTAAGTGAATTATTATTAATTCATTTTCTGTCAGTCTTCCAAAAGCTTAGCTCTTTACTTTCATACTCTACACACCATATAAACATTTAAATGGTTTATAATACACAATAATGAAGATGTAAGCCTTACTGTACAAATTTCATCAACAATTGTAATTTCTCCATTGAAGACATTGTGTAAATATCTTCATTATCTGTTTATGAGCCTCCAGGCAGCCCACAGGCATTAATAAACAATGTGACTCTACACATTACATTGGGGGGCCCTTTCCTTTAAATAAAAGTGACACATTTGATCCATCTAGAGGACCAAGGCTGCTCTGAATCCTGCAGCCAGCAAACAAATCAACATTTATAGGACACTGTGAATATACTTTTCCTTATCCTTCTCTGTGTGTGTTCTCAGTGTTTCTCTCTTTTTATCTCAACCTTTCTCTCTTCGTAAAAACATTCTCGCATTTATCTTGGTGCCTAGATGCAGCCAAATATTTAGGCTGCCACAGGGAATCAGCCTCAAACCAAATGGCTGGGGGCTGAGTTTGTGTATGCGTATGTACTGGGGATTGTGGCAATTGAAATGTCAATTTCTCAAGCCCCTCACTCTGTACATGAGTCCCATACAGCACAGCTTTAACTAGACAGCACTCAGAGACACAGACCAGAGGCAACTCAGTTTAATGATGCCATTAAAGCAATATTCTCATGATAGTTTGACCCTCATAATATGAATGCTTGAAAACCTACTTCTGGCATTTGGAACGATGCTGATATCATTATTAGTTTGAAAGTTATTCAAGAAAAATGATAAACATGACAGACATTCAGTAGTTGGTATAGGCATAAAACTGGGACTTCAGTGAGTGGACAGAGGGCAAAACAGTGAAGTCACATTTTTGCAAGTTTATGTTCTGCTTAGTCAGCTGCTCATACAAGCCCCATTACTGGGTGATTGCTGCACTATGGAGTGATCCTTCATGTCCTCTGCTCAGCTGTGAGTGTGTGTGAGAGCAGCACAGTACATCCCTCCTCCAAACCAAGACTGACATGTTAAAATACAGTGGAACAGCAAAGCTGGACAGTCTACGTCAACTTGCGAAGTTATGCTGGGTGACGGTTATGGGAAGCACAGGGTGTACCGCTTGTTAGATTCTGACAGTGACACACAGCTGTAATGTACAGCTGGAACACTGGCATCCTTGCCAACAAACTACTGTGCTCTGAACACTATGTAGCTGTCTGTTAATAGAGCTAGCTTGGTCAGATAACGAGCATTCACATCTCCGAAAATGTCGGAAAAAATTCCTATATTGGCATTATTTGGACAGACTGACCACATATTCTCAGTCTAAGTGGTTGTGGCATGTTGGTTCACATACAGTCTATAGCCTTTCCAGCACTCACAGTGATGAATAATCTTTAAAATATTTCTGTATCTAAATTATGATACAGTTCAGCACCAAAATGTAATAACTTTTCCCATGGGCCATACCCTACCTCTCCAAAAAATGTCATCAAAATCTGTTCATTACTTTTTGAGTTATATTGTCAAAACACAAACACTGACAAAAACATAACCCCCACCCTTGGTGGATGTAATAAAAGATGCATGAAAATGCTAAATCATCACAAAACACTGGATTATGAATGGAAATGTACAGTACTAAAGACTCATTTCAGAGAATTGATGAATCAACATCTACTGTATGTTTGCTCTTTTAATTTGTGCTTGTTAACTTCTATGTATTTTGTATTTATTTAGTTTCTATTGCTGGAGTCAAATTCATGGTATTTTTTAATAATACCTGGCAATAAAGTTTATGCATGCATGCATATATATATATACACACACGAAGAAAGGTAACTGACGGCTTACTCTGTAATAAAAACAGGGTCTCCATACCATAAACTTTTTATTCATGGTATAATTAGATTTGGTGTAATTGATGCACAGTCAAATTTAAGATGCCATTTCATCCATTCCCCTTCAAAATAATCATCTGAACATCAATTATAAAAAAGGTAAAGCTGAAAAAGAGTAATGCTTCTATACCTTCTCTTGTGATGGTCACAAAACGAAAACAGGAGAGAAGAGTTTGTGTGAGCTGGCAAACCACATACATATACTAGTCACAAATTTTTCCTGCCTCCGACTCTTTGTCTGTCACTCTCCCTTCCTCTCTCCACACACACATACACATTTGTTTTCATTACTTGTGGGGACTTTACATTGACTTACATTCATTTCCTGGAGACTTACCCTAACCTTAATCAGTTCTTACCTCACCCTTGCCTTACCCTGAACTTAAACCAAGTCATCAGCATAAAATCCAGTGATTTACAAGGTGGGGACCAGCATCTCTGAGTGTGTAAACAGGTTTCAGTCCCCACAATATAAGCTATGCCGGGCAGACACACACACTGGGTGCATATACAAAACCCCACAGAGCAGCAGGCCAGTTGCTCAGTCTATCAGTCTATCAGTCCACTAAGAAATGGCACAAGGGTTTTGAAAACACAGCGAGCCACAAGGAAAACAACCATCAATCTCTACAACTGTCTGCTGACTGAAGGAACACTGTTAATCTTCAGGACAGCGCGAGTCAAGAACAACACTGCAGAGCTGTTTCATGTTGTGATTCAAAGCAATACAGCTGTGAGCACTTAGTATGATACACACTGAACATCCAGGTATTCACATTGTATGTGTGTTATCATGCAAACAGGGAAAAATATTATAATAAATTAAGATTTCCACATTCATGCATACAAAAAGTAGCCAAGCCATCGTCTGTGACCTGGTCTTCAGTGTCACTATCTTCTGTGTACATTTTGGGAATCTATTTCAATCCCTGTATACTAGCTTTACGCACAAAAAACTACTTTATGTTTAGGTACATAAACTACTTTGTTAGGTTTAGGGGGTAAAAAAAAAAATCATGGTTTTGGTTAAAATAACTTCATTAATATTACAGGGCCTTTGTCATCATTACAATAATAAACACTCAGTTCTGGCTGTGGAGCAATCAAGGACAGAAATGTTTCGCAGTCGACTGGAACAGCCATCTCCTGTGGGAAAAACCTGTGTTTGACCCATCCACACAACCCAACCTTCTCCTAATGTGGACTTGTTCACTACATCACCTAACTTCTTCCTTTGCTTATGTTATTCTAACTTCAGCCACTAGGTGTCCCCTCATGACAACATACAACATGTCAGGGACCTACTGAGCCTACTAGTAGGTAGAGAAGGGCCCTATTGACCAAAAGCTATGGTGCAGGTCACTGACAGGGTTTTTCAACCAACAGAGAACTGAACCCAGGCACCACAGAACCAAACGTATGTACCTTGATGTTGGCCATTAAAAATAAAAGAACAAGATAAAGAAGAAACGCAGAGCACATGTCTATACTGAACGCATACAATAAGAAGTGCACTAGTTCTCTGTTGGTCGAAAAGCCTTATAAATGGTGTTAGAACATCACATTTGGCTGCACACAGTTCCTTTAAGAAACACTGCCTTTATGACACCCACTGCACAGGCACGACGGCTACAGTTTGAATAAAACAACATGTTCTCAACATTGAACACACAGAATCAAGAGACAGCAGTGCCAAAATTACAATCTCCAGTGTTTAACTCTACTGAAGTCAGACAGAGAAACAGCAGGCACCCAAACCCACACAGTGCTGTTTACTTTTATCTGCAGCTCCCTTAAACCACTAGCCTAGAATGAGACCCAAAGCACCGCTGGCAAACCAAACTGAAGAAGCCATGCATACACACCAGTACACGATCAGGTTTCACCAAAGTCTATATGTAAAATAGAACCTGGTGTCTGTTTACCATGTTGAAATACTGATCAATAAAAGTGAGAACAGAACTGAAAGAGATCAACAGAAGACAAAAACAATTACCAACAGACAGCGGGAGGAAAAAGTCATGGCGACTCTAGGGTAAACAAAAAATAAAGTGATGAAGAGACATGGGTGAAGAGATGGAAAAACAGAGTGAGCACAAGATAGAGGGAGGAGAGTGATGGCTGTTGTTGTGCAGCTGTCTCCCACAACCCATAGCGTCACGACCACCGACTTCTAAACAGCCAAAAAAAAAGTATGAAAATCATCCAAACATCCTAAATGTGTTGGAAGTTCAACTTTCAGAAGAGTGCCCCTATTTCCTGAAGACAGTGCACTCCTGTCATGAGAGGTTATAATCAAAATAACAACTGTTAAAGGTGCCCGATGACATGAGATACACTAAAAAAAGATTACCACTAATTTTAGATCAGGACAAAAAAATCAGAACAGAGATCATGAGTGAAACAAAATGAAAGCTACTGCGATAGAGGGTGGTGTGCATCTGATTTTAGATCACAGTTTGGGGATTCAGCTTTGCCGTGTCCCATCCTCACTAGCACTTCAGTCAACATATTTAAGCATTAGGTAATAACTGACAGATTTTCTGAAAATGGTGAAAAATGAACATTACAGCTTCTACAACCCACAGTGACTTCTTCACATTGCTCGTTTTGTCAAGTTAACGGGCCAAACCTCAAAGCTATTCAATTTATATGGATATTTAAAAAAAAAGTTCACATCTTGACTTAAACAATTGATGCTGTTCATCTTGTGGAAACCTTGACTTAATGATAGATCACCACGGCAATGCTTCTCATAGTTTTTGGTCCACCAGTGTGGTGGACCAAACAACCAACAAAAAGCTATCGTGACCAAGATGGTGTCCAAACCTATGATACTAACAGTAAAATTATACAAACCCCTGGGACTGCAACATAGAGTTGGTCAAAGACACAGAGAGAGGGAAACAGATTGGTGAAATGAGTTGAGAGGTCAAACAGTACCATACCATACCATACCAACTTTATTTATAAAGCACTAAAAACAACCAGAGTGGACCAAAGTGCTGTACATTGCAATAAAACAATATAAATTATAAACCACAAACAACAATATAAAATATAATCAATCAAATGACTAAAATCAACACAAAAATATCAAAATGCCAGGGAAAATAAATGAGTTTTTAAAAGAGACTTAAAAACAGACAGGGTAGAGGCTTGTCTAATGGACAGCGGTAAATCATTCCAGAGTTTAGGACCAGCAACTGCGAAGGCTTGATCGCCTCTAAGCTTACGCTTCGTTCTTGGGACACTCAAGAGAAACTGATTTGCTGACCTCAGAGAGCGTGTGGGTGTATGCCAATGAAGCAAATCAGTTAAGTAGGATGGTGCAGAGCCATGAAGGAATTTAAAAACAAAGAGTAAAATTTTGTAATGGACCCGAAAATGGACAGGTAACCAGTGTAGGGAGGCCAAAACTGGAGAGATATGTTCATATTTCCTTGTACCTGTTAAAAGACGCGCTGCTGCATTTTGGACCATCTGGAGGCAAGTGATAGAAGACTCACCAACCCCAAGATACGAGTTACAACAGTCCAAACGGGAAGTGATAAAAGCATGAATAAGCGTCTCAAAATGCTGTCTAGAGACAAATGCTTTTACTTTA
>NW_018127982.1:1141618-1154864 GCF_001952655.1 Monopterus albus
ACCTCCTGACAATATGATAAGGACACACACTCAAACTGGTCAAAGACAGCAGAGCAGGGACGAGAAACAGAAAAATCGTAAACAGGAGGTAAAATTTGAGCTCTGGTAGAAAGAACCTTATCATTAAAAAAGAATAAAAATTTTTGACAAAGGGCGGGGGAAGACTCAAAACAGGCAACCTGAGGGACATTCAGAGCTGAGTCAATAACTTTAAACAACACATGAGGCTTATGACAGTTTGACTGAATGATATTAGAGAAATAATTTCTCTTAAGATTTTTCACAGTTTTTTGATAATCATGCCAAGAGTCTTTAAGTATCTGAAGTGACACTTGTAGTTTGTCCTTTTTCCACTTGCGCTCAGCCCTGCGACACTCACGCCTGGCAGCACGGGACTCTTCATTTAACCAGGGCTCGAGCTTAGTCTTGGGGCGCCTGGTCCTCAATGGTGCCACCGCATCGATGGCGGCCTGACAGGTAGAGTGAAGGTGTAATGCAAGCTCTTCTGTATCCGTAGAATCAGGAATAATGAGGTTTCCATTAATAAAGTCAGAGAATTGAGTGAAAGTGGAGGAATTAAATACACGGCAGAGCCGTGGGGCAGCGCAAGGGGCAGTAAGACAATAATTAAGATCAATTGCAAATAACACGGGCAAATGATCAGAAAACACAGCATCACAGATTTCCAACTCACGAACAGGTACACCATAAGATAAAACAAGGTCCAAGGTGTGCCCATGCTCATGGGTAGGACCAGCCACAGATTGTGTGAGATTAAAAGAGTCAATAAGATCTAAAAAGGCCTTAACTAGAGGTTTGTCAGGGCAACAAACATGTATATTAAAATCCCCAATAATCAAAACCTGCTCATATCTAGGCATAAAATAAATCAGGAAGTCAGAAAAATCACTTATAAAATCCTTATTAAACTTAGGTGGGCGATAGATCACAGCCCATAATAGGGCCGGAGAGTGTCCCAGCTCGAATAAGGACATCTCGAAGCTGGAAAAAGAAGGTAAAGATAAAATCTGCTTGCATTTAAAAGTCGATCTAAACACTGTCGCTATTCCCCCTCCACGACCCGACGGCCTCGGAGAATTGAAAAACATACAGTCAGGCGGCTGCAATTCAAGGAGAGGACTAGACTCACCCACGCCCAGCCAGGTCTCAGTCACGCAAAGAAAGTCCAATCCTCGAGAAATAAAAAATTCACATTGTATGTCGTAAGCCACAGCCACCCTTAACAGTAGTTAAGCTCTCTTAGGTTTTATGAGTTCAGTGACAGTGTAGAACCGACTCTGGGAGGTGGGAGGAATCTGATATGCATGTTTATGCATGTGTTGGTCTGATATGTGTGGATGCTTACATCGATCCATCCATCCACTCATCCTGCAGAGGGTGACAGGTGCTGGGGGAGTGTGTGTGTGTGTGGGGGGGGTATACTAATGTGACATTTGCAACTTTATTATTTTTTATATATTTTTTGTGTGTTTTATAAATGCCTCTTGTAATTTCTTTTACATAAAACAGTTAACAAAATGCAAAAAAATATATATATATAAATGCATATGTATAGTGCTAGAAAGATGGACAGATATGCAGACAGAAATATACCACACACAAAAACACAGCCACACACCACAGGTTTATACATCATCTGTCCTCTTCTCTCCTTTACGGATGCAAAACAAGTCAGAGCAGCGGACCATCACATTTCCAGTTGTGTTCAGACCAATATCTGTCAGTCATGCAAAACACAACAACTATGAATCAAAATGAAAGAATTTTCACTGAAAAGATCTTATCTAGAAGCTACAAAGGCAGGCTGTTAGAGCAGGCAATACTGATTATACTAGTTTTTCACATACTCAAGGGAAACAGTGGCCACAGGACTCAAAAGTTCAAAATTAAATCAACTGCTGCTTTGGAAAGTGGGAAACGGTGGTGATCTCAGTCAAGTAAAAGAAAAGTTTGATCAATTTTCTCCTTCATGTCTCTCCAAAAGGCACAAAACATCAGGCTCAAGACGGCCCTGATCCGACAGCCTGGAATAATGATAAGAATTGACCAGGACAGTGTAGCTATGTGTAGTGTGGTGAAGAAAAACAATTCTACAACTATAATGTCTCAAAAGACCCCCACTAAAAGACTAGTATGTCTAAAAGCTTGTTTGCTTTCTGTTACATAACCTGACATTTATGCTCTTCTTCTTGATACTTTGGGTGCTAATGGACAACACTTGTCTCTGATCCTTCCTTCACCTTTGCACATCATGTCTCACAACTATCTGCAAACCCTGATTCTTTTGTAGAGCACTTTACACTCTGACAGAGGAGGTTAAATAAAGGTGAACGGTGCAAACAGCAAATGATCTCTGTTATTCCTTTACTTTTGACTCTCCTGCTCCCTGTTCCTTTAAAGGTCAGCAATGCCAAGACCATTTGCTGTTGGTCTACAGTGGAAATTTGTGTCTCAAAGTTAATCAGAGCTGAACTCTGTGCAGAATGTTTACACTGATTTATTTTGCTTCTTTGAGTAGATCCTCAGATCACCGCTATTCAGTTGGAATAAACTGATTTTGCTATGAAATGTCACTGTTTTGGATACCGGTGTGTCCCTACCTGCCTCAAAATAATGATCAGCCATCACATTAGATTCTGTCTGAACTCTAATCCTTTGAAATCTCTTACAAAACCTAATGATTGAACCAACCTGTCATTGTTATTCAGACAGTAAGCACTAACAAAGTACAGACTAGCAATGACAGGAATGTCAGAGAGCAGCTTTGCAGTGTTGGTTTAAAAACATCACCCAGCTGGAAAAATTCCTTTTTAAGGCAGCTTTTCATTTTACTCCAGTTAACATATGGACCAACATCAAGATATTTAGCTGTGTGTGTCCAAGTCAGGTCAAAACATCTGTGAGAAACAGCAGTCTCACACATCCCTCTAGTGTGGTGCTCACCTGTGAAATTCCACTAAAGCCACCAAAATTTAGACTGAAGCCTGAAACACACAAGTGGATTTCTGTTGAGGTTTGCTCTAATTTTACATGGTCCTCAACTCTTTGCCAAATAAGTTCCATTTAATCAACATCTACTGAAGAGAATCAAGTCAAGTTTGGCTTCACTCTTGTCAATTTTTCACAATTTTACATGATTTTTATGATTTTGTTGTTGTTAGCTTTAGTGATTAGCTAGTAATAACATTCTTGGTTTAGCTAACATATTTCACTGATTGCTGAGAAAAGCGTCTTATGATTTGAAAATGGATTACATGTGCTTTTGAATGTTTCTGTACACATAAGCAAGGTTACCTCAAGGTAAATAGGCAAAACATAAATTGTCTCATTTTTGCAATCACAAATAAGGAATCAGTTTAATTCCAAATTGCAAACTGGCAGTTGCATAAAACCACAACTTCCAGGTGGCACTCTCTGAAGAAGCATTCATCTATTAACCTTTGTGCTGGAGCATGTGGAAAACTTTGACCTTGTATTGCTCGACTAAATGAGCCAGGTTTGGCTCATTTCTAATGGTAGCGGTGAAGCTGGGTTTTATCCAGACCAGCCTCAAACCTGGCCAGTACAGAGCAAGCATAAGCATGCCAGGAGTCATTTATAAGACTTCATGACAAACTGAAAGAGGTTAATTCTCATTTGAAAACTAAACCTCCATTTTTCAATTCTTGCCATTTTGAGCCTGATGCACTTTTCTCTTCACATCTTTCTAATTTTAGAAATGAAATGTTGACTCCATGTATGTAAAACAAGTTCACTTCACTGAGTGCGTGTTCAGGGGTCACTATACATAAGAGAGATGATTAAGAGCAGACGTCTGATACATTTAACATTAGACTGTCAAAAAAGGCATTAGGCTTTTCACTACTGATGTGTATCAATATTTAATTAAGATCATTATTACCTGTTTTATCTATTAGTATGCAGCCAATGAGTTTATTATCATTGCATAAAACATTAACATTATCTAAATGCAATGTATCCAGTTCCACGGTGCAAACATCACATCCAATTCCACTTTAAAGGAAAACTGACGTGATTTAAGCCAAAGCGTCAAATTAGTCTGATTAGCAATCCGATTGATTCGTTTGGAATATTTATTAGCCTCAACCCGGTGCTGCTGAAGCAGAAACACTGGGTCAGGAAGAGACAGGAAAAGAGAAATGTAGGAGGAGGGCAGCAGCCAACATGCTGCTGCTGTGGGAGAGCTAGTGTAGAAGCAACAGGTCAGATGAACAGCACAACAACACTACATTTAATGAAAAAAATATATGAAAATGGGAGACCCCACCCCCCCCAAGCTACCGCCACTATTGGAATGTAATTCTGTGGGAAACTGCAGCTCCACTTAGAAGTTAGGAGATTGTGCATAGTTCATGCACAGTTATAAGGTCTGAAAAGACTCATGAAATCGTCCAGGACAGAAGCCAGTCAGCTGAGCTTGTGGCAAAACCTTTTACAGTGCGTTCTTATCGCTGTCTTTTACTGCATATGATAATTCATATTCAGAAAGTAGAACTGAAGTGACATTCATTACAAGATGATTAGTTAAAACATTTCAAAATACACCTGCATTGTTTTGAGTTTGGTGAATTTCAGTCGAATAAAAGACAATTTTTCCAGTCATACATTTCATCACATAAGATTTCTAAAAGAAAAGCAATTCTCGTGAATATAATATCATGTATAGTCTTGTCTTGTGAGCTAAATGTATCGTCACACCCCTAAGAACAACCCAAGAATGTTAAGATTCAAGTCTGTGAAATATATATAAACTGTAGATTCTGTATCACTTATCGGGAAAAAAGAATAATAGGATATGATTTATCACAAAGCAGCTTAAATTTCACATTAAAACAGTAATTTTGCTTTCTGGGTTAAGACATGTTAATAAAAACCACCACACAAAGTGTTTTATGAGTGTTTCATATTAAGATTAGTCTGAAACCTGCAAGTGTTTTGATGTAACACGAGGCATCCACCGTCCTGAATTTATAACAAACTAGCATTGTTTTCCCACAGTTACTTGACATTGCATCTTACAAATTGTATTATTTATTCAAAAACTGTATTTGTTTCCCAATATTTAGGAATGAATGTATTTGCTCTTTTTTTCCCCCAAAAAGAGGATTTATAGCATTACTTAATTTTTATCATTCACATGCAAAACCAGTCCTGATTGGTCTACTTTAGTAATAACAATGACTCTGGGGTCTCTGCCACATTCCGCCTGAAGAAACCTCAACTTACACAACAATAGAGGGAATGATGGTCACCAACCAACTGAAATTAGCATTGCAATGAATCTAATTGCTCTTACGTAAAACCATAAATTAACTTTAAATATGGGATGGCTACTGTTAATTAGTGTTAATCACATTTATAGATGCTGAGCTTTTCTTACTTAAATCACGGTGGAGGCACACGGCGAGATAGAATCATAAATGTGTTTTCAGTGGTTCTCCATGAGCTGTTTGTTCTCTTTAAGGTTTTACAATTAAATGAGGGAAGAGTGGATGGAAAATTTCCTGCTAAAATAAGCAGCGGCAGAGATATCTGTTATTTCATCTGTAATTACATTGAGTGTTAGTTTTACTTGTGTTGTTTGATTTATTACACATTCATACTTGGAGTAGATTGTGTCGTTCATTTAATAATTGTAATGAACTGTGTTTAACTTGAGTGTGACCTTGGATCCATTTGGCCAAGTAAAGCCTTACTGTGAGTTGTTTTTTTTAATAATCAGAGTTACTCTATTTTAACTCACTTAGCGTTTACAGCAATATACATAAAAGCAATTTACTGAAAGCATAAAATATCATGACAGAAGTGTATTTAAAGAAAAGCTGCACTGATCTTAAAGCAAAAATGATAGAGTAGTATTTTGTATTTAGTTTAAAACAGTAAAAACATAAGGAGTTAAACAGGATTGTGTATAAACTGCAAAAGTCCTTTGAGGGTACACTGTATTTGCAGAGCTGTGAAGATTTACAGATAAGTGGCTATAATAGCTTCCATATTCAAGTTTTTTATATTCTGTTGAGAGTGTAGAGAAATCATGAAATACAGATGATCTTCTGCTTATGCTCATTTGTATTCTAGTATAAAAGAATTAAATACTGTGATGATTTGTTATTTTCATTAAAGATTGTGTCGTGTTAATTTTGGAACAAATGTGCATTAATTTAAAGTAACTGAGCAGTTGTATGGGTGCAGAGGAGAGACAATGGCTTCTCAGCCTGCACAGGTTTTCATGACATGGTGTTAAGTCAAAGAGACAAGCTCCCTATTTTATATCCCTATTTAAATCCCTATTTTAGCTGCAGAAGCCTGCGTTACACAACCAGGAAAAGCCCGCGGCAGTCTCAAGAAGTCCGACTTTCCTCTGCTGGAGTGTATTACTGTATAGACTTTCCAAAATCTGAGCTCTGTTTCTTGGCACGTAGTTGGCACCATCTATCTTCATCCGATTTGTGTGCAATCAATTATACTTGAGAAACAAAATGGTGCAAACGGGGGGCTTACACTGGAATGGAAAATTTAATTTGTTAAACGATTCTACAGTGCCGAGAAGACAGCACCAAAAAGGGGGATTTCCTCAAGATCATAAGACACATGTTTGGTAGTTCTACACAGAAATAATTTAAGGACTTTGTAGAGGCACAAAAAAAATCTCTCAGGTAATTAAGGCTTAACACCAAAAATGTTGTTTATGGAAGCAAAATCTCAGAAAGGCTATTAGTAGCACAAACAACTTTATGACCTGCTTTTGTCTGTCTCGATGAAGATCAAACGAGCAGACACGCAGTCACATCTTCATCTTGCGCTAGAAATGCATAATCTCTCCCTTCTCTCTTTGTTCATCTTATTTTTATTATTTCACTATAAATTAGTTAGTTCAAATCATAATTCTCCTCCTGTTTTATTAGCAGCAATGTCTAATTGCAAGGATTTATATGCTCAAAGGCACAAAACCTTTTGCCACTGAATGACAACAGTGTGCTTAACACCTTTTATAAACACACCAAGCCACTTTTGAATTGAGTATCCTATATTGAAGCAATTAGCCATCTTTACCTGCCTTTGGCCCAGTGCATTCTGGGACATAAATTACCCTTAAATTATGGCTGCATTTGCTTTTCAAGACTAGCTCTCTGAGATTTATGAAAATCAAACAAAGACTGAATCTGTGAGCACACTGGAACTCCTGGGGAATATCACACAGCACACTGTGAGTAAAATAGCCACATTAACGATGAATACAGACTCAACTGTTCCCGATTCCCAAGTCCTAACAGAACTATTCTTTTTTCAATATGAGCATGAAATACAGAAATTAAATGAATGTAGTTTCAATATAAACTCAATGTCATCCATCTTTATCTATATGCATTCAACAAATGAGACTGACGACCTCCAGGGTTTCTTTGTTCGGTAGCTTTTTTTTCATAATGACTTGTTGACAGACTTCACACTTCAATTTCTATCTATAAGGCTTTTGAGAAGAGGGGGGTTTTGAAAATTAGATAAGTTCGGCATTTTTGTCTCCGGTGTCATGTAACCAGACAGATGGGCAGATAGTATCTGAAGAAACGCCAGACATCTGATATGAGTCTGTTTGGTCAACAGCCGGGATGAAATCAAGCACCTCAGCGTGATATGAACCAGGGACTCAAAGGAAGCTGTAAAGACATGTTGGAAACTCAGCTGTAGAACTGTATACACACATTCACACCCAAACATCAACTCTTGCAAACACGCACTAAAATGCACGTCCACACTGTACTGCAAAGAGTGTATTTATCTCATGCTGAACTATAAGAAGACTGTTCAAGCATACTGTACGTCAAGTGTCATGCTGTGTGTCACTTTACACAAACATCTTGTTCTTCTGGAAATTATTATGTTTCTTGTTTACTTGGAATAACAGTTAGGCTGTTTTCTTTAAGAACTGATCTAACATCATAAGACAGAAGTAAAAATTTCTCATTCAGCACATGTATATGCATGCACATACACACACACTCTCATCATTATCATCAGCATTCTCATTTTGCCATGCAATCTCATTAAAGAAGAGACTGAGTCAGATTTTCCTCTGTGAACAAGCGCTGGAAATCAGTTTCCCCACAGTGCTGCCCATGCCAGGCTGGAAAATAAGGATGGCAACTGTACTGTCTGCAATGTCTAAGTTCGCTTTTTATAACCAACATGCTTAGCAGTCATTACAACCATGTCAGCACAGGGTGTGAGAGTTGTGACACACTTTGTTACCGTGGGGTTTTGATGCTGAGAGCCATCGGTTTGTGTGTGACCTCTTAGATTTGAATCATGGAAGTAGAAATTTCCCCACAAATCTGCTTATTGCAGAACAAACTACTTTGATTTATTGAAGGTAAATTTTAAATCTACTGATTTTATCTAACTTAAAACATTCCCTGTGCGCTTTCTTAGGTCAAGAGGATCTGTAAAAAAACAAAAAAATAGTTTAACTAAAGGCACTGTGAAAGCAGGACACAAAGGTTTGATACAGCCCTGATATGCTTGTTACAGCCAGATTTAAGAAAGAAAGTCAAAGGAAGGGTATTTCTCTAAAACTGGATATGGAAATGACAAAATTGCACACAGGCAGGAGGATATGATAACTGGGTTAAAAAGTAAAAGTGTTCTTGATGTTCAGTATCAAATCAGGAAATAACATTGTTCTCTAAATGGACTTAGTGCTTTTTTACGAACTGAAGCACACTCAAAGCGCTTTATACTATTTGACAGTACAAAAGTCACGCAAACATCCACACACTCACACAAGTGATATTGCAGTGCGCAACCTGGGGTTTGGTGTCTTGCCTAAGGATGCCAGAACTGAAGCTATAAGTTTGTCAGATAGAGGTAATGTTATGATACTTTTAACGCCGACCAAGACACGTCGTCCTTCCTTAATGAATCTTCTGCTGATCTTACTCTGCATCTCTCCTCTCCTTGCTGCAGTCTGTCTTGATCATGAATGAACCAAATGCACTTCAAATATTCTTTCCCTGCTCTCCTAGACGTACACAGAGACCTGCATTCATCACCTCTACATGCACCATTACTCCCAGTGATGGGAGGAAAGAAACAACACTTTTATTAGCAGGTCTGCTCCACTGAGGTGTGGAATGCCCCGTGGGTTCCCAACAACAGCAACAGAGAAAGCCGGTGCCCCTACGGCTATTGTTGTCCTCAACAAGCTCACTTAGTGTAATGGGCAAGGCTGAGCCCTCTCTTCAAAAGACGAGGGGCACTGCGCAAGAATAAATCAAATCAAATCGAATCAAATTTTATTTGTATAGCGCCAAATCACAACAAATGTCATCTCAGGAATAACAAGGAATAAGAGCAGTCATGCTTAGCCAGATTAGAGATTTGAATAAAGAAAATATAATTCATTGTGCTTTGAAAATAATGAGCTCAGTGGATTTAATTTATAGTGTAAGGCAAACTCAAAGCTGGACATCCTTTTTTTTTTTTAATGCATGATTTTTATTAATTTAACACAAACAAAATCAAGGACCAACATTTTGGGACAGCAGCGATAGTCAACACTATTAAAAAGAGAGACTTCCAGACTTGAAAAGATGTTTTAAAGAAGCTTATGATGGTATCATGCTTTCCCCACATTTGAATGTGACCATTCAGAACAGATGATAATAGATCAATAGTGCTTTGATTTGCCTTGAGCATGCTCTTGCCTATAAATTTCAGACAATTGTCCTATCTTTGTAGTAAACTGCAACATTACTGTGAGCACTATTCTCACTTCAAACTTCTTCAGAACTACATTTCGGTACAATACCAGAAGAGTCACTGTGAATTTCCAGGGTGGATTATCAAAAAGAAGGACCAGTGACAAGTTGGCAAATGCTGCAATCCTCTATGCACCGTTTGTGTTGAAAGTCTATATTAACTCTGGCTAGATAAATGCAGAAAATCAATTTGTATTAGAACCACATATCAATGTCTGAAATAAAGAAAGTAAGCAGGCATGTAGGATATCATTCTGTTTGCACTAAACAAACATCACAAGGAGGAAATGTTTCACCACTTCAGTACAGGAGATATTGTATTTCCATTTCCATTTCCCTATCCTTTGTCTGTGTAATGCCAGATGTAAATGGCCAGTGTAAACAGTGCATAGATAATTACACACCATAAATACATGTCTCCAGTTGTAGTCTGATTAAACAGTGCTTTCACTCAATAATGGCAACTGAGGCGGTAGGATTGTTTCACCAAGAGTGTATCTCACTCATCACACTCTGTCTGGACATCTTATAGTTGAGTTTAGCTAAAAGGCTTTAAATGGAAGTGCCCTTGAGTGAAAAAAAAAAAAAAAGTTTACTGAAATATTAAGCGAGCGGCTTCCATGCCAGCAGGGTTAAGGAGTCCATCAAGCTGTTACGATTACAAGGAAACTGAGGGTGGACATT
Source organism: Monopterus albus (assembly GCF_001952655.1). Classification (NCBI taxonomy): domain Eukaryota; kingdom Metazoa; phylum Chordata; class Actinopteri; order Synbranchiformes; family Synbranchidae; genus Monopterus; species Monopterus albus. The sequence goes on from NW_018127982.1 coordinate 1,152,103, forward strand.
ATGGAGCGCCAAGCCGTGTGCTGTGTTGGTGCAGTGTCAGGGTAGAGGTTTGTGTCTGGGACACTAAAATTCATTGTTGAGCCCTCTGGCGGCTTTGTGGGCCAAATTCAGTGAAGGAGGTTCACTTTCTTTATAGCTCTGTTGACAAGAGCACTTTCAGCCACCCGCTTTGTTTCTCTGATATTCATAACATGTTCCCATATCTAAAAGCCAAAATACTGAATGGTGCTTGTAAATGCCTTTTACCAAAGACCGATATGACTGTTAACAAATGATTCATGATCATCTGCTATCTCTCTGAGATTAATATCCCACTCAGTTAAGGTTTGTAAAAGATGGTGGTCATGGCTAAAAAAGAAAACAATATAAGAAATGTGACATTAGGTGAATTCCAGTTAACCTAATTGCATCCACATTTCTGTCACTTGCGTCTTCATCCCGCCCATGTAAGATACAACAAACAGATGCAAGGAGAAACTGTGAGGAAAGAGGAACCAAGGAAACACCTTTCAACTGACACGAGACATCATTTCCTTGAGCCTTCACGTGTAGCATCCAATCACAAACTGATTTCCGACAAAGGGGCCTGTCAATCCTGTAACAACAAATGTGTCCTAAATTATTGCTCCTCCAGGCAGCCTCCTTACCCCTCAAAGCAGATATAAGAGCTTTTGGATATCCATCATGAAGAATATGAATGACTTTCGGGTTGAGTGAAGATTGAGGATCAAGGTATGATAAAATAAGGGAAATGGGATTCACCCCTTGTACGTTGTAACACAAAGAGTCAACTAAAGTGCTGCTGGGTGGTTTGGGTGTAGACATATATTCTGAGGGGTCACTAAGGCCTGCTTTAAAATAACAACACTTTCAGCTTCTGGGCGTTAGGGTAAATGCTCACGTGTAATCCCCTTAGCTCCCGACCAGCATTAGCAAAATTTCCTCAATAATACGCACCATAATTTCATAGTGACTGCTGCCTTTGAGAGATGTTTGCAATGCTGAAAAGGTCACTGTAGGGCACCGACAGACAGACATGCAGACAAGAAGACTTAAGTGTTCTGGCTTGAGGAACAAGGCTCCTTTTTCTAGTGATTTCAGATGTGAGTCATTAGGATTCATTTTTCTTTAATAACAAAGGACATGGTGAAGCACGGTTGAATATTTGTACAGCTGATTATTAACATCACACCTTTCTGTGCTCCATTTAAGCTATGGGAAAAAGAGGAAACTACAGATCTTTGTTCTCAAAACGTTAACCAGCCTGGATAATATATCTGGTCTGTGTCATTTGTATTATTCATCTTAGTCTCCTGAGCTGACATATTTTAGGAGATGTCACATAGAAATGAATCATTTGGCACCTGTAGCACACACTAGCTGTTCCATTCAGACAGAAGAAGTAGGCATGGTACACTAACCAGGATGTGCCAATCTGGTGAATTCATTATGGATGCACTGATATAACTATTTCTTCCGCAACATATAGTCTGATGATCTCACTCACACTCACACCTATTTAGTCACCAGTTAACTAACCTGCATGTCTTTAGACGGCCAACTCCACAAACAAAGGCCCTGGTTGGCTGTAAGGTTTAAACCCAGAAACCCATTGCTCTGATGGGACAATACTAACCACTGCACCACCACTCCATCCCCTCACAAATACAGAAATTAGGTTATGTCATTGACATGTACAGCCACAACAAGGAAAAGAAAACACAGAGTCGTTGGAAACGTAAAAATGAGCAGCTGTGAGTAGGAGTCAACGAGTGCAGGTATGGCAGATATCACAGGTGCACATTGGCTTTCTCCATCGTGGTCGTGGGTATGTCCGGCTGAAGCCATGAGGAACATTAACATATCTAGGTCTAAATGAGAGAAAGCCATTGTTTTAACAGAATGAAGTAATATTATGTACCCCATGACTGAAAAGGTTGTGTGTGTTGTTCACTGGTTGTCTTAAAAGTCAAAACCCTAACATATGTATCTAGAGGGTAAGGCTTACTACACCTAAAATCTAAACGTTGCATCAAGCAAAGTGATGATTTGGATAAATGGGTTGACTAAAGTTAGTGCCATAACATCCCACAACAAATTCCAAAAAAATACAGTCAAAATAGCTTTTGAAGTGTTGGACAGAATGGCAGTCACGACTTCCAGACATTGCATTTTATGTTTGTTTGTTTTTTGTCATGACAACATCTTGATTGATGGCCACATATAACCACCACGTGCAAACGCTGCTGAGAGAGTGCAGTGGAGAAAGAGGTAAATCAGTGCATCTTCAGACTCACCTGGGAGAAGTTGAGGCCATTGAGTGGATGGCACTGTTCCTCCACCTTCTCGACAGCCCCCGTCCTCTTCCTCATCCTCTCCGCCTCCTGGGCCAGGTACAGGTCTAGCACTGGCACCCCGCGCGTCTTAATATCTGCCTCAGTTAATGAGTTCACCATCAGCATCACCCACACTGGACGCTTCCTCTCCCAGTTCCCAGCAATGGCATTGAAGAGGTAATCTGCATAGAGTCCTTTACCTCTTTGATCTGGGGTCATCCACGAAGGCATCATGAGTTTCACATACTCAAGGTGTCTTTTAAGTCTCCGATAGATGTCTCTTGGTAGGACGTCCTGCAGGTTCTCACCCTGAGGAAGCAGCTGGCAGCTGGTCAGGGCTGAGATGGTGTAAGGATCCGTGAGGTCCAGCTCAAAGTAGACAATATTGCTCTCTTGAAAGGCCTGCTTGGAGTTTTCAGGGATGAA
>NW_018127982.1:1154890-1194176 GCF_001952655.1 Monopterus albus
TGTAGGGAACATGGATTGTTCCATAGAAATATGAGGGAGGGTCCCTTTTGATTGTCCACAGGAAGGAGTTTAGGTCAGTTTGCTGGGGGATAAGAATATTGAGATTATTTCCATTGTCGGTTAATTTATGTATTTTTCTCATTAAATGATAAATGAACAAAAATAACAATGCCCATTGAAAATTCACACAGCCCAAGGTGTTGTCTTCAGATTTGTATTATCAGTAGCTTAAAGCACAAAGACATTATGATCTAAAAAAAGCAGAACATGTTCACATTTGACAACATGAAACCAGTGAATGTTTGCTATTTACAATGATTGCTGCTTACAGCACTAAATATAGTGACATAATGAGACAAAACCTTAATAAATGATGAGTTTCTTCTGCCTTTAATGTCAAGAAACACTGGGCATGTCTGACACCAACCGGCAAAACCACCCCAATGTCTGTAAAAGGGTGTTTATTAGACAGACTGCTAACAGACTGATAATGACTTATTAACAGGCCACTTAGGACCCAAGTGTCAAACAAACAATACACATGTCAATGATTGTCAGACTGGGAGCTGCTGCCCAGAACACTTTACCTTCCTGCTTCTGCTGAATCTGAGCTGAAATGGTGTGTGTGTGAGTTTGAAGACGTTTAAACGAAATAAAAACTAATCAAAGAAAAACAGGGAGGCAATTCATAAAGGGGCAGTAAAGAAAAATACAAGTGAACTGAATAAGTCTTGATTTGATGCTTTCCCCCAAATACACACACCTGTATGTACAGTATGGCTCTGTATGTTACACAATAAACAAAACCAGCTTAGGAATGATTAGTTGATTCATAAATTAACTAATCACCATAAAAAGAATCATCAGTTGCTTTGATAACTGATTAATTTGATGTCATTTTAAAACAAAAACAAACAAAAAAATCCCTGGTACCATTTGTGTATTTTAAATAAATTTTCTCCTTTTTACTGAGTAAAAGTTAATGGTTTCACGACAAATAATAAACGACATAATTAATAATGTAAATAGTAATTAGTTCCAGACCTACGTAAATAAAAGCTTTCTTTCAGAGACAAAGTAGATTTTACTGATATATTACACTTTGACTAGAGTGGAAACAGGTTAAAGCACTAAACAGGTAACTGAAGGAGTAGAAACTCAAGATTAAGAAGTCGATCCAAATACTTTGTCCCTGGTATGGAAAGGCTGAGCGCTATGCCAAACAGCATGGCATTTTACTGACATAAAACTTTAGAGGTGTCCAAAACGCACGTGGATACAGCTACCTTTGTATTTACACTCAAGCTGTGAAATTACTCCTTTATTCTCGTTACATAACTTGCCTTCTTGTTCAACTCGCAGCTGGTGGAATCCTTCAGCCTCCACTGGTCTGCTCGGACCAGCAGTATCAGACAGGATTGAATGATCGCGGCCAAAGTTCCCCGCATCGTAGCTCTCTCCAGAGTGTGCGCAGTAGCCTGTGTATGCTTCACAACGTGCTGCAACAACTATTCCCCTGAAAGCATGGATGAAGTCCTATTTCCACAGCCCCGGCTCCGTGCAGTCACATAAAATGAGCTGGCAAGTATCCGACAAACGGCCGGACAGAGTCATGCTGGCGTGAGCCTGGACACGGACGCAGACCTGCTGTTTCACGTGTGTTTGAGAGAGAGAGAGAGAGAGTGGTGGTCACTGGAGTTTACACAGGGTCACACCATCCTCTCTCTGCTGGTTACACTGCTCTCTCCACACCTCCCCCTCTGCATTGCCCACTTCACGATGTTTTGCAGAGTTTGTTCGCGTTTTTTCAAAAGTCTGTAGGTTTCAAGCCAAAATGAACCAACAGGTCCGCGCCTGCACCAACGCACTTCAAGCCAGAATAGAATGAAAGTCAGGACTGGGCTATGTCCCTAGTTGTTCGATCGGTGAAGTGAAGAGTTGAACTTTCCAAAGAAAAGTCTATAGATCTCCGCACACCCCTCTGACTGTCTACCTCACTGTTTGTATCCAAGGCTCTACAACTCTCCCTCTCTCTCTCTCTGCGACTTGTGCGCGCGTGTGTGAGCATCTGTCAGGCAACTCCACTTTACCTACCCCCTAGGTTGCCTTCATACCCTTCCTTCCCTACATCTCACTCTCTCACTCACACATGCTCGCACACAGAGCAGTAATCTGATTAAACGTCACCTCACCCACGACGCGTAAAGTCTTCATTCATTCCACGTCTTCAGCCTGCAAAGCATTAATATTTACAAAAATACATACTGGAACCCCCCCACCGATATTTATCTTTAATTTGACTAATAGGCGAATAGATTGCAGGCCTAGTGATTTCAATTCACACTATTCTTGCTGTCAACCTATTGAAGGCCTTCAGGTAACCGAGGGTGCCAGTGGACACCCCGTGGAAAGATTATCAGGCACTGATAGTTCATGTCTTACAAACTGGGGGCATTAACAGCACTTCACTCTGAAACACAGAAATATATGAGGCTCAACAGACATCACCAGTTAAATGTAATATTCCTGATGAAGCTTTAATTTTATGTCCACACATTTATAATACCATAATAATTTCATGTAGCCTATAGACTAATAAGAAGCACTGCATTGTCTATTTAAATCCATGTAGAAAATGTTGTTTGTAGAATAGAATATAAACAGTGAGATAGATAACATTTTTATTTTGATTTGCTAAATGAGTGTTTAGCATGGAAAAGTGCTCTGTTCATGATAAATGTCCATTATATTATGTCAAGCTCCTAGCTGGCATTGACGCTCGTGCCTGACAAGATTCAATCATACAATTAGGTACAAAAATAGCTCTTGTGAAATTTGGATACGAGTGTGGAATGTCCAAAATATGTGTCACAATGACTATAAATTTCAGCATCAATACACCTAGTGTACTAGCCAACCCTATACTTTATATTTTTTCTTTATCAGAAATTACACCCTGGACTTGATTCTTCCTGAAAACAGGTTTATTGCTGATCTATAATGTATCCCTGCCTTAACAAAAATGTGCTTAAGTGAAATTAGAACTGCAGTATTTAAACTGTACTTCCTTACACAGATAGCCTACATGGGGTCTTTTGGTTAAGTTGTAGCTGCACCCAAGAGGTGAATCTATGCGGTCTGATTCTATGCTCCCTCTCCTCAAACTGCTGGGTCAAAAGGGGGTAGCGACCACATGTTGATGTTGTCAGACGTCTGAGTAAATAAAACACTGTTTGTTGATGCAAAGAACGACTTCGGGGTATAATCTTTGTTGGTTGCTGTTTTCAAACAAATACAACAGACTGAAAAAATATGATGTGGGTAGGCGGCTTTGTATGATAAGTGGTGTCAATTTTCCAAAACAATATCACAGCCGGGGTAAAGTCATTTACTGTGAAAATATCCATTAACAGAATGTTTTGGCTCAGTGCAGCAGGGATGCCAATCTTTGTGCTGACAAAGGGAGGGCATCACTCAATTTAAAACAGAAATAGAATTTTAAAAAAGGGACATTAAATATATATTATGTGGGGTATGCATACTTTATGGGCAAATTCTACTAATGCCTGTTAAAGCTCCTCCTAGTGGAGAAATATTTTGCCACATGTGACTTTCTACTCACTGTTTTGTCAAACTTTAAATCTGTAACGACTCTGTATTGTGGCAACATTTTACCAGGCAACTGGCATTTTTATCAGTCAATTGTGAATTTTCTAAAACTGAAAAAGAAAGAGGAGACAGTGATGAATTTAAGGATGAGGGTGCAAGGACAAAATAATGAGAAAAGAGAAGAAGCAGTGATGACAGATGCAGTCAAGAGATGCAAACCGAGGGATGTTTCTTCAAAGTCTGCTCATCCAAATAATAAAATAAGGGAATTGGTATTCACCCCCTATATAATCCTATAATATTAGTGTCATTCAAACATTTCAGCCCTCTTATACAGCTCCATATCATTGCAAGCTCTACTATAGCCTGGGCAAAATCCAATTGAGAATATGTACCAGTCAGTGAATGTGTTTCTTGTCACCTCTCAGCTTGTAGATATAAAATGAAGCATGATACTGTAAATCTGTGGCCTTTACAGATGTTGACAGATCTCAATTAAAAAACAAACAAACATGTATGATGGGTTTTGTAAGAATATGATGAAGGGCCTGCTAAAGTGGATGTGTTCATTGTTCTTTGTGTTATGTATCTGTATACCGGTAAAGAGAAAAACAAAGAACAACTGCAGCTGCTTCCTCTTTAATGTCTAAAGAAATATGAGTTGTAAAAAGATGTCTGTGTAAAACCACACACACATCATCTCCCCACTTAGTCCACAAAGGCTGTCCTATATAGATACTTAGCCAACACATCCTTTGTAGACTGTGTATTATCACATACAGTATGTTTGATCAAGTCATGTTAACTGCAGCTTCATCGTGTATTGTTCTTCAGCTAAGCAAGCTGATCCTACATACAAGATGTGAGTTCAGGTCATGGTCAGGTCCTGTCAGGACTCCTCAGATAATCAGGAATACACTAACCAGCACATCAGTGGATCGCCCTGTCACATATCAGCTCTAAATGTCTGTTTAACTCATATAACACACTAGCATCTGGAATTTGTAAGCTAAAAAAAAGTTAAGTATGTCACTGCAACATATTCTAACAGAAGTCAGATGATATCCCACAAATGGAACAAATGTTTTTCTGATTTAAAAATCTGTTTTGCAATATAGTTATTTAGAACTTTTGTCAGATAATTCTAAGTTTGTACAGAATTACTGACTGTTTTTTCCTATAAAGTCAAAGTTATGTAAGAATCATTCTGATAGTTCAGTTTTTAGCACTCATTTTCTTAGCTGTCTGCTTTTTGACTGTATGCTGTATTTGCATTGCCTTTCATATGCACTGTATTTACCCATAAAACTAATTTAAACCGTGCACAATAATAATAATAATAAAAGTCAAACTTCAAAATATGTGCAATTCATAACCTATTTCCCTCCAACATTTTAATGCAGCTCTAATGTTTTATGAAAGGCAGTCTGTTTGAAGCTTGTAATGGACTTCAGTGACCACCTGTCAACGCTGATAGTGCCTTACATCTGTACATTTCCACTTTAAAGTGGCTCTGTTTGTGAAGTTCAAACAGGACTGGGCTCTTCTGAGGGATGCTGAGCAAACTGATTCTGTCTGTTTAAAGAACTGTTCAAAAGGATTTCACAATATGGAAATGACCACATGTGTTTCGTTTTATAAAGACTGGGAGGTGGATGTATTTGATCCTGTCAAATGACCCATAAAACTCTCTAGAATAGTAAATATTTCTTGGTTAAACAGCACATCCAGATTATGTTTAATATTTTTAATTACATCCAAACATGATCTCAATTATTAAATCATTAAGCCTAAAGCAAAGTTGGAAGAACATAAATAGCATTATGCAGAGTTTATGCGTGTATGGAGGCTTGCAAGTGCTTGCAAATTAAAAATAGATTATAATATTTGTACGCCTGCATGCACACCCTGTTTACACATGACAGATTTTTTATAAGCAGATGACAGAGGACATGACTTTCAATAAGCAGACTGCTGGACAGATGAATCCATTCATTGTACACATGGTCAGAGAAGAGAAGAGACAAAGCATGCAGACAAGTATGTGAGCCTTCCAGTAATGGTTTGAGTTCCGATGACTCAGTCCATTTACAGATGGTCAGTCATACTGACCATGGTCGACTTCCTTCACAGCACATTAAACTCTAATTGAAAAGCCTTGGCACTAGTTATCCGTAACCCTGCATGAGGGTGTCCATGTGCATGCACTGTACAGTATGTCTCACTGTACGTGCGTGCAGCACTGTGAATGTCTGCATGTTTGCAGATGGAGGAGGAGGTCAGAGAAAGATTTGGCCATAAGTGATATTTCCTCCACATGCATCAAAATGTTCATTTATCACATGTACAATTACTCCTTTAATATTGTTATTGTTCATGTTGATGATAAACGTATTGATAAACCTATGTTACTATTTGTGCAGTAGCTGATTAGCTCCCATAATGTCAAACTATTCTTTTTTGTGGGCTCTGTGTTATAAAAAACAGCCACTAGCTGTGCTTTAGTAACCCCAATGAGCAAGATCAGTGGAAGCTTTTTTTCCAAATAGACTGAGGATCCCCAGATCTGTCTTCAGACATCTTCTGCTTACCTTCATTTCCATGCATGCAGGTCCAGAGTTCAGGCCACAGTCTCTCCCTCACTGGTTCAAGCAGAATGCACTTCCACCTGGAATGTATTCACAACTTAGTGGATCAATCAGCCATTACTACATTAAAAGCAACCGTATTCATTCCAGCCAATGTGTGCTGGCATGACTGTGCAATGTTTCCACACTATTCCTTCTCAAGGAAACATTAAGGACTACCTGAACTTATGAACTAAGAAGCAGAAAATATCAAGTTTGACTTAACATTGTTATATGTGGTACATTACTAATAAGCCAGAGATCCAATTCACTATGGCATCAATGGTCCAGATAGTGCCTGTCAAGGCCAAAACCTGTCAGCAATATGTCGGTGTAAAGAGTTTTTCAAAGGCAGACAGTGCCACTGACACATGCAAGCAGACACTGCCTGAGGTCAGGTGACTGCCCAGACTTCACAGAAAGGTCACATACAAGGACCAGCCTGTTTCTTATTCCACTTGCAGAGATCAGCCTGGAGCAGACAGGAGGTACAGAGGAGTGGAAGTGGCTGTTATACTGAATATTAGCTTCTTTCACATCATACTGACTGCTTCAGTGACACAGACTAATTGATTTGTTTATCTGTTGGACTGAGCTTTCTTGTGTGTTCCCTGTAGACTTTATAAAATTTTAAAAAGTTCACCAGAATGGACATTATTACTAAAAGATGCACAGGAAAATGCAAACTAAGAGGAGAATACACCGTCTGTGTCTGATCTCGTCATGAAAATCCTTTTCAGGTAGCTTCCTGCAGAAGGAAGTTTTAGTAATCTCTCACAACCACAACAGTGACCCGGATATTGCTTATTTAAACCACATCAAGCTACCCTGTGTGAAATGTGTTATACAGACATATGTCGATCTATGCAACCTCTGACTAATGACTTCCTTAAGCAGTACTGCCTGTCCTGTTTCTGAGTAGAGAAAGGAGTCAGAGGCATTATGGTGGTTATTAAATTGTGAGTTTCCAGAGGCTTTCTGTATTTGTCTGGCATGGAAAATAACAAACATATGTTTTCACCTCTAAAACGATGTCTTTTCTAGTTTCACTGAAAAAAATATGCAAACCACTTCGATTTCTGTATGAAGTCATAATTTGTCTAAAAGGTGTTTTTGTGCCGTTTACAGTAATCCCATCTATTCTAATCTATAACTTCCCAACACGAGAAAACAAACCATCCAGCTAATTCAGCTTCAAAGTTTTATGTCCTGACCCGCTATTATCTGGTTCTTGTAAACAGCTATAGTTTCACATTTCAAAAACAAACATGACATTAATGGCAAACGACGCACAGACCAGAAACAGCATGACTGCACGGTTACCCGTGATGGAAGTGGTTGTGTGACTGAGCTTTTAGTCACAGCTTCAAAGCAAAAATGGTGTGCATGGTATAAAGCACTTACGGGAATCCAGGGTGTCCTGGCAGCTCTGCGGGCAGACACACATGGCACATATACTACATCCAAAGCTGTGATCTCAGCTCATGTCCCCAGTTACCAGCCCCCCACCACCTTTTTGTTGCTCTTTGCTCTTTATTAGCATGAACATTTTTCAGATTTCTGTGATATGTATCCAAGTGCATTCTAGATAATAACAAGAATAGTATTTGGCTGTTCTCAAAGAAACAATATTTTGTCAGTCAGACAAAGAGTAAAATATTTAAATGACAAATTGCTTTAGGGAGATGATCTGAATAAAGTAAAAATTTAAGGTACTGCTTCTTTATTTTAGTATTTACATTCAGTCGTCTATTTTAACTACTTTATATTTAAAATGCATTTCTAAAGGCAATGATGTACTTTTTAATCCACTATATTTGGGCTATTTGGCTGTTAGGAATTGCTAGTGACCTTACAGATTAAAAAAAAGACATAGTAATCCTATAAACTACAACATACTGTAATAGATTAAATCAGTTTCCCAGGGGGTGTTGGCCTGTCTGGCTGAGGGAGTTTCTCTAAAGAGGCATTTCCCCTCTAAAACTCTGTGGTTCAATTTACAGTAACTGGCCCAAAGATGTAAAATTATTGTTAAAGAGCCAAGAATGTAAACAGATTTTTGGAACTGAAGCTGTTTGCTTCCTTCCTTAATCATCTCACAACCCCACACATTTATCTTATAACCCTTTAAAGGTCCGTGTCCTATAGGTTGGGAACCGCTGGACTAACTACCCAACTCTACTGTATATAAAGTTTAAAATCTAGCTCCACCTCAAGCAGCTACAACAGTAAAATGCTGCTTACCCACTGATCTTTCAAGAACTTTAAGTACATTTTGCTGATGCTCTTACTCAAGAGAAAAGAAGAGGTTGCTTTTACTTGTATAAAATGACCATATATGCCATTTATGACTGTCATCCTTATTAGGTTTTTGAGTCACAGCTCTATGAAATGAGCTAAAAATCATGTTTGAAATGCAGATTTGAAATGATTAAAGGAGTCCTTGAGAATTTTGGAAATATCTTCAAATCAGAGTTAATGAATAAAAGGTATGTACTGGGGCAATTGAGAGCTGATGTAATGATATTACGTTGGGCCTATCCTCATTTGTCAGTTCTGTCATCTACCTCTGAAAAAATGAAGCATTTCTGGGGTTTACTTTCCATATTCTCAGTCAAATCAACAGCAGTTGCTCTAATGTGAATCTTTGTAATTTTGACCAAATTTTACACAATTTACTCTGTGAGTACAGGAAAAACTACAGTTCTTATGGGAAAAAAAGCCCAGCAACATGAGTAGTCATGTTAATTGATGCAGTTTCATTCATATCCATAAAAAAATCACCAGCACTCTCTTTTGTCATATTTTTGACTTTCTGAGATTTTGCTGTCTTAAAACATTCACAGTGTTTAGTCCACAGTCGTGATGTTATTACTGCAACTTGCACATGGACTCGCCTCCTCTGGCTGTCTGGGAAATGTTGTTCATTAGGCTGCTAAAACGCGCACACACATACACAAAAACACAACAACAACATTAGGTCACTTTTCAAAAACTGCTGTGCTAATCCAGACATATGCAGAGAGCCACAGGTCTTTTATTAGCATATGTCAATGGGATTTTGAGTGTAGTTTCCTTACTAAGCGAACAGAAGCCAGATGTTCCAGTTTGGCTTTGAGTTTCTATAGCTAGACTAACCTTTAAATTTCAGCTTCCATTCACTGTTTGTGCTAAGCTAGGCTAAGCATTTCTCTGGAGCTGCACTGATGAAACTGATATCTTCTAACTTCTGGTAAAAAAAACAAAACAAATACAAATATTTCCCAGAATATCTGAGTATTCCTTGATCCAAGTTATTGACTGTAGAGTAAGCTGCATAGTATAGTATAGTATAGTATATAGTATTCTAAATATTAAGCAATATAGAATGAACTCTATTTACAGCAGTCAACTCAGTCACCAACCTTTTTACTGTCTGCTCACTTTGTCTATTCAAATCCAGAAAACCAAGAAAGCTTCTAAAAGGCTAGGATTACCTGTAAATTAAAAGAAATGTTTCAGTGTCGGGTTTGTCCATAGAACTCCAATTATTGTGCCCGTCAGTGTAAAATAATAGCCCACAATAAATGACTCTGGAGGAAGGCGGCTGTATGTGTGAAAAGAACTAGACGCTAAATAATGACACACTTGGGATGTCATGGGTCCATAAATCAGCTACAGTTGCTGTGTGAAGTCTCAGAGTTTCTCTGTTTCATCTTTACACTCAGCCTCAAACAGCCACCTGTCCACAGACAAAAGATGACTTAACTCACTTCTGCACTGTTGTTCCATCAAGCTTAATCACACTAGAATATGGACTGGGGTTGGGGGTGGGGGTCTTGGGTCAACAGCAAAACCAGAATTAGTATTACTGCACAGCAAGAGAGAGAGGATGAAGGGGTGTGAAGGAATGCAGCTTTTCAAACAGCTTTTTGATTTAGTGGTCATGGCGCCCTGTATGACTGACTCTGGCTCAGACACCGTGGAGATCACTCAGACGTTATTCCCTCTGGTCTGGGGGTTTTCTGCTCTGCTGGCCTCTGTGTGTCTGCACATTTGAAAGAGAGAGAGAGATAAACGTGCACTGTATCTGCTACACCTGAATTTGACGACTTGTACATGTGGAAACTTCAAAAAAAAAAAATGCCCACATGCACCCTATTTATAAATCTTGTAAAATACAGATTATGCAAGTATGGAAAGGTAAACGCCAACAACAGACAAAATGTACCACTCCCCCTTTACAAACAATGTTAATCTATGACTCTGTATTGCCAAGTCTGCATTTCACATCATGCAAAATGTTCCTTGGTGCATCTGCTCATGATACAAAAAAACCAAATGCGTAGATACACTGAGAGGAAAAAAAATAGATAAGGAAGTTTTCTTTAGTGGACAATGTCCCACACATACAGTGATAACCCCCCTCCTTGAGACCAAGTCAAAGCCCTTGGTATGAGGTACTTCTGTTAAAAAAAAAAAAAAGAGTCAATGGAAAAATCTATTCAGCACTACTCAGTATGCTATTCCAATAATAAGAACAATGCTCTATGAGTTATATAATCAGCAAACACTGTTCCTTTTTAATAAGGACCACTAGCAGCAGTTTGTGCCCCTCATGTATTAGCATTTGGGTTGCAGACGTAACCATCGGTTTCTCAGTTTCAAAGTGGGGCTAAGGGACCACATTACTGTGAATTAAAGGTGCTCCTGTAAATAAGGCTTCGGTTTACATTTAGTGTTACTCACCAAAACATATTGTGTGTATCCTTGAAGCCTGACAAAACCATGTTGTATTGATTTCTTGGCACATTATCACCACCTGTAGATGTGGTAGAATAGCGCGAGGCCACTGGCAGAATGTGTATGGCATCACCTGTACTGTACATTTGCACATGTATACAAGAATAAATAAAACATAAAAGCATTGCTCCATAGCATTACCAGCAGTGAAAAACTCCACAGCATCCCTTTAATGAATAGGTTACTGTTGTGAAGTAGTTATCTTGATTTACTTGAGAGTCTGCAGTGGTGTCCAGTACCTGTTTTCAGGAATAAATAAATCATCACAAATAAAATTTACGTCTCAAAAACAGATAATATTCTGTTGGGCCTGCATGTTAGCCTACACAGTGACTGTCAGTCAAACTGCTCCCTTCAAGCTCTGCTTATTTCTCACTGCTCATAGGGGTCAGTACAATCTAAAGAGCCACTTTGCCTTCCTTTCACTCTCTGACCGTGCTAACAGGCTGAGCATAAGGTTTCAGTTTTCCCAGTCCACTTCTCACCTGTGTCGCACTGAAGTCACACCAGAAATGATCATGTAAAAGTGGAGAGGTTGCCAGTTTGTTGGCTTGCCGTTAAAAGTACTTTATGTGCGTCTCCATGGGTTTTCATGTGCATATGCGTGTTAAAATCACAGGTCAGGTATCTGCCAGACTTCGACCCAAAAGTGCTAAAACACCACCTGATCTGTGTGTGTGCTGGAGAGTGTGCATCAATGAGAGCCTTGTGTTATCAGGCGTCCGCCACTGCCCCACCACCAGTGTGATTGAAATGTAAATTGAAAGTGTCATAAAGCCCATATTGTTAGCCAAACACTAAGTTAGGAAGAAATAATAACAGGCTCTTTCATTAGGGAAATGACAACTCTCATGTGCTCTGACTTTCTTTCCAGTCTCCATAATCACTTCAATATTGAGAAACAGAGAATTGAAAAAAGAATAACATCTGGGATCGATGGTAATATTTTCTTTAGATATTAAAACAATGGTGTTACTCTGATAGAATTTACTCTTAAGAGTAACAATGTTCTGTAAAGCAGGAGTACTGTACAATCTAGCTGTGTCATTTGGCTGACAGTCTCCAGGTGTCACGGGTACATACAACCATGATGCTGTACAATTCTTACAGTGTGACTCCAGGATATATTAAACTGAATAATCAATTTTTGCATCTGTTATATTTGAAACAATGTCTTATAACATAATAATAATGAGCCCAACAAACAGGCTTTTGTCTGTACCACAGGACTGGAACTGTGTCAGTGGTGTTGGTTGTCCACCCTATTCGTAATGCTCATGACTCACTCTGCCTGTGGTGTCATTTTAATTTCTCATCGACTTTCCCTGACCTCATTGTTTTCCTGATGCTTTGTAGTTGAAATACAGAGGACAAAATGGGACAAACTGGAGATGGAACATAATTAGTAAATATCAGCCAAAATGGGACAATTAAAAATATTCAGCCAACTCCACAAAAACTGTCATTTTCTTCTTAGGCCAATGAACTGAATTATTTATCACCTATAACGTAGCAAACTTTTGACTTGATGATGGCAACACCATATGGAAAGTTAAGGCATCACCAAAGCTATTAATATTAATCCTGAGGGAGACAGGTTTGTGTCACACATCTCATGGCAATCCATCCAACAGTTGTAGAGACATTTCAATCAAAAACACAAATGTCATCCTGCTAGTTGTGTTGCAAGAAACATTGAGATCCCCAAGGTGTTTTAAAGATAAACCATCAATATCTATACAAAACTTTGCACCAGTTTTTTGGGAAATAATTATTACATATTTCCAATGTTTATCTGAACAAATATTTAAACTTACCAACAACATCACAACATATACTCTACCAGTGAACTAAATTAATGACAACTTCCTGTCAGTCAGTCAAAATGTTCAGTAATTTGTTCATAAACCATCCACATCAGTGCTTTGACCTCAGGTATGGAAAGTGATATCAACACAGTGAACTCCGCCATCCTCCTTCCTTTCACTCAGGCCCATCATGATGGAAGTGAGTGGGTAACCAGAGAAGTGTGTCTTTATTGACTCTGGACCTCTGCCATGGCATGTCAGGAGGAAGCACCCAGAGGCTGAAGTTAGAGAGAGAGAAAAGCAGCTCTCTGGAATGAAGAACGGGATACTGATACAGGGAAGTTCCTGTGTCCGCCGCCTCGGGGGGCACCTACACTTCATTTCCCAAGCTGCGATATCTGTGTTTGCATGTGCACCAATTGGGTTAATCAGAGAAGCAGGTTCAGAAAAACAGAATTCACCATTATCCACTGTTTATAGTGAACTATGGTATTAGTGAGGGTGGTTATAACACAAAAAACGAGGATGGTTAGCTAGGCAAACTATTAATAATATAAGATGTCAACCAAGCCTGATTCTATAATAAGGATAAGTGAACCATCCATCCATCTCAGAATCTGAATCAGAATTATCTACAAATATTTTAGGGTAGCCTGTTTTCAAGAATCCCAAAACAACCTGAATCTTCTCTCCCATTGTCTGTATGATAGGCAGTTATATTGTGCATCTTACTTGAATATTTGAGGGTTCTTTTTTCATTACAGGCCAAGTTAAGGCAGAACATGTGTTAAATGGGGTTCTCAACATTAAATTTAAATGGCTGTCAGACCCAGAATCTGGATCAGATCCAGGTGCAATTTGGTCTAGTGACAGACATTGCCACCCTACATACAGTATGTATATTGAATTTTAAATGACTTCTATAACCTTTGAGAGAGATATGAATTTTTTTTTTTTAATTTTGCCACATGTTAAAGATGGGGATTTTTGTGATTTTTTTTTTGTGTGAATCGAATCACTTCTAGGATTGGACCCCATCAATCTCTGTAATAAGTATGCTGATGGTCCTACCAGCCATTTGTCTGTAATACTGTTAACCAACAAACACACACAAGGAACCAAAAACATAACCTCCTTAGTGCAGGTAATAAAAGCTGGAAGGGGTGTAATGAAACTGCTGAAGAACATGTACAATTTCACTACAGGACACAACCTGTTGTTTTGGCGTTAAAGGGTTGTACTTATAGTATATTTGGAGGATTACTTACCTGTGTCTGGAGGTGGTCCTCTCCTTCTGAAGTGCAATATATTTTATTTAGAACATCTGTTCTTCTTATCTGCTCAAAGTATCAGCCTGGCACAAGAAAGCAGGTTTAGCAAACTCCCTGAACCCAAAAGTCTGAGCTGATTAACTGCAAAACGTTTTTGGCTCCAGATACTCCATCTGATTAGAGTTAGTTCAGTCAATCTTGAGTTTGTTTACTAAGTGAGTAATGAATGAAAAAAGCCATCATTAATGGAGCTCTGATAGTACAGTTCACCTTGGCAATAGACCTAAATAAAGAGCAGAGCCCTATTTTAATCCAGTGGAGCTTGAAATTACTATTATTGTGCGCAATGCACATAAATATTTAAAATGCAGCAGCAGTGAAAGAATATGAGTTGGGGGAAAAGAATCCAACACTATTATGTTTTTTAGTGAAGCTCATCCATCCATCATTTAGCAAACTTGATGACAAACTGCGGGGATGCTATTTTATCACATTCATTTTTAAACATATTTATTCAGCCGTCACCTGACAGTCACTGGACCAGTTGAAGTGGGCAATCCTCCCTAAACACCAGGTGGCAGTATCGAGCAACTTGCTGCTTGGCGCAACCGAAGGAGAAGACACCAAAACACACTCGGAAAAGCAACAAAAGATGCGATTTGTGCATCATTGGAAGCGTTATTCAAACACGGTGGCTTGCTTTCACAAAATAAAGAGCTTTATCAGTGGCGACTACCTGAAGTGTTTGGTTTTGCATGTGTGCGTTCGGTTTGTTTACCAGCCAATCTCTGTAAAGTTGGGCAAAGCCTCGGGGGAGCCATCCAGGACCGTCACTAACGGGGCCTTATCCAGCTTTAATGAGAAACTACATTCACACAGATAACCAAGTTATCAGTTTCTCCAAGTGCCAAATTAGCAGTATTTGGGAAAACCCAGACGGTCGTTTGAAAATACTTACCTGCTACTGTGCAAGTAGTCTCTACGGCATTGATGTGTGACACAGCTGACTTGGCAGTTTGTACCAAAGCCTGCTTTCAAGAAGCTCCTGTTGTCACGTGAACAATGACAAGGTTCGCTGAAATCATGTGACCAATTTCTTTTGAGCTTTGAATGTTCACGACACCTAAGAGACCTTCAAAATCTAAAAATGAACTTGCAGGGGGTCTCAAAAATGTGGCCAAGTATTATCTGTTTATCTACACAGTATTTATCTTCATGCATCTTAACAAATGTTTAACTGTCTTTAAAATAATAACAGTGTAGCCGAGCATTTACGTGGGCTCAACTAGACATGTGTATAAAATAATAAAACGACAAAGCTTCAGGTCTGAACTTCTCCGTCACTTTATTTTGCACTCTTCACTCCAAAACTAACACTCCCATCTCTCTCTTCCCAAGTATGGCAAGCCCCAAAGGCCAAAAGGACATAAGGTATACTACACACATAAACAGAGCACCAACACATTCACACCGGGGAGACATAACACCAAACAGTCTGTTACAACAGTAAAGTATTTTAAGTTTGATGAGGAAACTGAAAGTGAACACAGCACAATCTGCAGCACTCTGACTGACTTCACCTGCTGTGATTAACGCCTGTAATATGACTGATCAGGACATATGCAATGTGTTTTCATCACTGCTAGAGATCGATGTTATTTTGTATGCCTATGTGTAATTATAGTATGGATATTAGGTGTTAGATCTGCAATATAGCTAGGTATTATTATAAAAACACTAATGAACTAAGTTTCTTAAGTTAAATGTCTGTACAAGTCTGAGGTCACAGTCATTGCCCTATTTAGTTTGTGAAGCCTATGAAGTCATACGCACAAAACAACCCAGGGTGTTTGTGGTATTGTTAGCTGATAGCATGACAAAATTACAGTTGTCATCATGTTATGTAAAAACAAACAAACAAGCAGTCTATTTTATACAAGCTTTATTTACAATGTAGTCTCCAAGTTTTGCAGTGGAGGAAGCACATTTCCAAATGGTTTTGTCTCACTCTCAAATGGTCAGACAGTGTCTTTTCCACTGTCACATAAACTATGTACATAGTGTGTTTGTATACAAGCAATATAAAACTTGGCAAATGGGAGGTTATTTGCTACGTCAATAGGCAAAGACATTTTTCCAATGAGTAAAAAATGCAGCAGACACTGCGCTGTGAGAGATTCTGACCTGTTAACAGCCTTGTGTTGTTCCTACACTAATACACTTTTGACTGGCTTCACTGTGCAATTAATTAGCAGTCAAGTAATACTAGGAAACACTGGGTACTCAGTTTTAGCTTACACATGTTCAAAACACACCACACTGTGACTGAGTTTTGAAAAAGTATTGTGTATTGTTCTCAAATATTTTTTAATAAAGAACAACCTTGAGTTGTAGCTTGAGTAGTACATCATATCATTATTTCTTTTGAGGAAACTAAACAATAAGGTCTAAAAAGGGCCCAAACTAGCTGACTTTCAACATTAGTTTCTCTGGTATATTACTGTAATGTAATAATTTCTCCCCAGTATCTCATCAAAGTAAGAATATATACACAGACACAAATGCAACAAAATACAGTGGCTGTTTTGATGGGGAATAAAAGGGGTTAACACAGTTTGCTTCTTCTTCTGGAAGGTATTAGAAGTGTTTCCCTGACATCCCTTATATAAATTTAAACAAGTCAACCAGTGTCAGAGTAGATATACGTTATACAGAGATTTCTTATCAAACTACTGATTTGTGGGGACAGTAAAACAAGTTCTGCATAACATTTAGATCAAATTGTCAATGTTAATTGCAAATGGTTTACAAAACAGAGAACTAGACAAAAGAGGTCACCTCTCTGCAACAGAATTTATATCACTTACCTCTCAACACCAGTATATTTGATCCTCAAATATAAAAACCGACTTGCCATAGTTTAATAAAGAACCTTGACCAATCCTCTCTGCTCACATAACTAATGTGGTTATACACACTAGGCCCTGGTCTTTCCTATCACTTAAAACACTGGAAAATATGATCAGTACATCCACCATCAACACAGTATGTACAACTGTTAATGTGCTTTTTTGCTCATGAGTAAACATTCATTTTCAACCAAGACAGGTCTCTTAAAGCAGCAATTTGCTAAGAAACTCCTCTTCCTGAAAAGACTGGAGGTAAGTGCAGCCTTGCACAGTTTGAGCTGACACTGTAACCTTTGTCATTAGATGAAGACAAACATTACACTATTATAAGCCTTCTCCTCCTTCTATTGCATAATACAAGTATTTAATAGCACTCTGATGTACAGTATGAATGCTGATGTAACAGTATAAGTGGTGATATAATACTAATAATAATGTTTTTAAAACATGTAACACTGCTGCAAGCTGCAAAAGAATAAATAAGACACAGATAAAAATGCACAAACTCAATAAAAACCAAGGTTACACAATATAACAATTACAGTTTAAAATAGGTTAAGAACAAAGATGAAAACCCCTCATTAAGCCTACTTAACCTAAACACCACTTTTTGGATCATGGATGAGATTTAAGCTCATCTCAGACATTTGATCTCTTTTTAAATAACAATACATTTACAGACCAGAAAGCCCTTTTTTTTCCTAAAATATTTTAAACAAAGGCACTAAATTGGAGGATTAAATCATCTCTCTCTTTTAAATAAAAGTATGCATATATCCTCATTCCAGGCATTTATTTTCAGACTTTCCCATCCTTCTTGTCAACAAACTTTAAATAAGCTCTGGAAATAAAATTTAATTTAGACAAAAAAGCTACACAAAATGTAAAGTGCAACTCACAGCAACACCAAGCTAAATATCCCCGCTACTGATACTGTAATGTGTCTTATGTTACTGTCTTTATATTGCAGTTAACACTGCATGCTTAAGCAGTCACTTTTTCCTATTAGCAATCAATGCCAAGACATATCTGATGGATCTGGTGCAGTTGTGTCCTTTTCCACATCTTTTAACCTATTAGCACTTTGAATCCAACGACTAAAGGAATGTACTATACATTAGCCTGCATGAGCTAATGTTTCATATCCTTTTGTGAGTAGTTTGATTCAAAAGTCTAATAAACATGTGTTTATTTGGTGCTTAGAAAGAAAAAAACTATAATATAGCCAGTATCAGAGGCACCATATGATGTGTTAATATGCATTTTAACCGAGACACTGCACTGATAATAAATTGCACCTAAAGAAAAATCACACGTAGGTTTAATGAGGGATTTCATCCTGTATAAAACCCTATTTGTAACATTACTCATTGAAAAACAGTGTCATCCTATGGTCTTACTGCAAACTGTTCAAAACTCTACAGAGCAAGACAGTAATGCCCCACAAGCTCTCCTTTAGTCCAAAACTTGTTGTACTCACTAATACTTGAGGTAAAAGCACTCCTAAGATGTTGAGGAAAAGGTTGGGTAGAACCATTGCAGGAGATGCACAGTCTTAAGTTAAAAAGGGAGCCGACTCCTTTTTTTGTTGTGCAGGCTGTTCTACAGGCCACACCTCTCAAATATCTCTCTCTCACTGATGCCAACTCTCTCCCAAACGTGTAAATTAGAACATGTCACTGAGGTATCCTGAAACTCCCAGCCTATGTCAAGTTCCACACAAGCACCACAGAAAGACCTATTAAATCAGCTGGTTGATTGACAGCCCATACTGCAATGTTCTGCCCTTGTAACATACTGTATGTTGAGTAGGAACACACTTGATGCATGTGGAAGCACAAGCAGGCATGTCCATGAAATGTAATGGAGGAGAGGAGGTGGAAAGGATAACAAAGAGCAGGAGAACAAGAGGAAGATGGAGTTGGAATGGTGGAACATAGTTGAACTAGGGGAAAGAGGGTGAGGGTTTTCTTTGTCCAACACCATTCCTCCTTAGGCTCGACTGCAGATTACATTGCATGACACTGCAGGGGGTTGTTAGTGCTCATGCTGCTGCTGGGTGTGCTGGTTATTCGCAGGCTTGAGTCAATGCAAAGTCATGCAGACAGGAGGCAGGCAGGCAGTTCATGCATCGAGTGCCTCAGCCTAACCCAGCTACACCAAGCTTGGCCAGTTCATTGGTGTGCCAGTCATGCAGTGACATTGCTGTTGAAGGAGGAGAAAGAGAGATAACGGTCAGATGACAGGGCCTCTCGGCCTAAAATGAATGCTTATTAAGGTCCATCTCGTTAATAAGAGATCCTTCATGATGTGCTTTAAAAAAAATCAACGTAAACAGAATGGAACAAAAAACGGGTTAAAGAAAGGATGGGAAGAGCTGCAAAAAGCATACCTATTCAAGATTTCTACTTAAAGCGACATGGGCAATACTGTGTAGTGCCTATCAAAACTCCTTTTAACACACTGAAAAACCGTTTTACAACAACAGAGATACATTGTTCCTAAAAATGATAGTTTGCGTCAATGAGCCACACTGACTGAACACCATCTTAATTGTATCTTTTTGGTATTAAGAGCAATCAACAATCTAAATCTCCTTTCAAACAAACTGAGGCTCTCATAACAACTAGATTTTGCTTCAACACAATTCTTTGTGTTGTGTGAGAAGGGAAGACTGCGGTGGTGCAAGGACAAAACCGACCAAATACAGTAGCACATACAGTACAGTACATTTAAATTTAACACTATGTCCACACAGGGTGTTGTCTGGAACGACCAGGTAACCGCTCATAGAGCCAGTGGGTCCTTAAGAAGGATAATGAAAACCAGTCTACACTATTAGGTAGTACATTGATCTCCACAATCTAACTGTGGATTGCACAACTTCTTTTTCCTTGGGAGAAAATTATCATTTACAATTATTGCTGCACTGTTACCATTCAATAGTTCAGTTTTTTGTTTTTTCTTTTTTAAACCAACCCATGTACTCCTATTAGAGCTGATTCTGATCATTCAGCAAGCAAATGGAACATTTACATGTGATGCCTATACATATTCCTACACCTCGGTGTATTTGTTGCTCAATAACAACGGCATAGCAGAGAAGCAACTTTCAGAAAAACTCCATTTGAATAAAACATTTAAAAGTTGACATATGTAACCGAAAACTATTGTTAACCTCTTTAAAGCTGCATCATAAAGGTTAAAACAGATAAGATGAATGTTAAATGTCACCACAGACAGAGATGTGCATAAATGCTGCATAAACAGGTAGTGCGGTTTCTTTAAACAAAAATGACAGTAACTCGTCGGGGAGATGCTAATCTTCTCTGACGTGGGGTCCAGATTACCTGCGGAGCAAAAGTTTGCCCTAGAGTACAGGTTCAGGAAGGTCAGTGGTTGAGAGGGAGGAAGAGAGGGTGTTTGAAGTGATTAGTCAGACCCTAACAAATATGCCGGGGATATATAGACTGTGGCATCACACATGTCAGGGAAAAATGTGTTTAGTCAGGGGAAAATAAAAACGTGGTGCAAGATTTGAGAAACCTTGTCTGGCATCTCTACCTCATGGATCTGATCAAGAAGAAAAAAAAGATAATCAATAGGCAGAATGCAGAAAGTCTCCATTAGAAATGAATGAAAATATTGTGCCTCAAAAAAGGCCCAGGTACTGTACTGTAAGTTCAGTGGATTTGTAAGGTAGTTTGTCACAGCATCTTTCTGCTCTGCTGCCATCTACCTTGCGGTAGCTTGCTGGGCGTGGCCTGGATAGGGGCGGCGTGTGCTGGTGGCCTGTCTCTGCCGGGCCAGGAAGGACTGACCCGAACCAGTGCTGGCAAGTCGGTCTTCAGCCGCCTTCTTCTGCAGAGACATACCCTGGGAAAATATACAGAGGGTGTCTCATTAATGGTTGCTATCAGAATAACAAGACACTAAGTTAGACGGAGAATCATTCACTAGAGAAACAGCTGCCACCGGTTCACTAATCTTGATGAATGAGAAAGCAAATTGGGTCAAACGCAATACTGGTGCAGATTTACATTAACATTACCACCAGCTATTAATCAAATATGTGACAGAGCAAACATGGCCTTTAAAGCTTATAGCAAAGTCTGTGCCTCCCTCTAGTGGTTAAAATGGGAATGACGAGCTCAATAATCCAAAGCAGTATGGGGACCACTCTACCAAGGAGTATTACAAAAAGATATGTGCACTGTGTTCAGTCTGTCAAAGGAAAACCCGGTCATAAGTATTTTCTGGACAATTATTTTAAAATAATCCTTTTTTATCGTTTAATATTTTTGACAGGAGATTTCTAATATATGTGGGGTTAACTACATATGACTGATATTACTGACATTTGTGTATTATGACTTTATTATTCCTCTCAAATCCCAGCTGTACATTAGCATCTGCTACAATAAAAAAAAGGACACTAGTAAAAATATGTCCATCTTACCATATTGTACCAGGCTGATACAATCAGTTTCTCCTCATAATCTCTCTGGCTCTTTGTCTTGTCCATCTCTTTCTGTTTCAAGAAAACATAAAGCCATAAAAAATTAAGCAATACAAGCATCTCCTAAGCTGTATTTTGTCCACATATGTTGACTGTGTTTTTATACACACATTAACATGCTTTCCCTTTTCCATTCAGTGACCATAGTCCCAATGATCTATAAACTGGTGAGTCTGCTCTATTTACCAAACCACTTCTGATGCTCAACTGAAAGACTGATTACCTCCAACGAGTGTAACATCCTCTCCTTCTCCTGCAGCTGGTTCTTCAGGGCCTGGACCTCTGGACCTGAACCCTGGTTCTGTTTGGGGTCCAGGGTCCGGATCACCTGTTTCACACAGTTTTCTTGAGTAACTAATCTACACTTCTGGCAAGAATCAAAAACAGACTGCAAAACATAGTTAATCTTGTGGTTCCTTTAGTGATAAAAATACACTCACGCTCTTGGCTTTTTCTAGGTATTTCTTATATCTCTCCTCCATCTGTTTCATTTCTTCATCTTTCTTTTTCAAGGCCTCTTCCAGCTCCTCCACTCTTTGGGCTAAGAGGGAACATCATATAAGTTTAATTTAGTTCAGTCACCCTTTGCTTTATTCTTTTTAAATACAGCAATGCATTTATATGTCTCACTGTCAAAATGTGCAGCAGCATGACATTAATTCAGGGTGGAGGTCGATGACCTACAAGTACACGTTCAAATTGAACAGGGCTCCAAACTCACAGTTGGCACTGTATTTAGGCTCCATTTCATCGATTAAGGCGTTTTTCTTCAGTAATTCATTGTTCAACTCTCGTAGTTTCTCCCTGAGTAAGAAAACAAAGTTTATGTCAAAATGGCTTTAGGCCTAGATTTTGCTCACATTTCATGTTAAAACAAATTTTCTTCAAATTAAATTTTCCATAATCTTGAATATAGCTCTGGGACAATCACTTACATGTGCTCCTCATATTTCTTCTTCAGAACAGAAGACTGAGAAAAGACAAATGAAAAGACAAATGAAGTTCTCGTTTTACACATGCCCCACATATTCAAAAAAAGGCAAACATTCAGAATAGCCACTTTATTAGATGTATGGAGGAACTGCAGCACAACTCAGTTACTGAGGCCCATTTTTAATAACCTGTAGTCATATTTGAGTGTCATGCTAGCTCCTGAAAGTGTTCTGTTCCACTCCACGATAAATTCTGTAATTATTTAGCAGACTGAGAACAATGAGTAGTAACAGGCATCTTGGGCAATATAATCAGCTCCCCCACAACAAAACATGTAAATAGATTTGACAGGTTCTGCATAAGACCTGGGTACTGTATGCTGAATAAGACAGCATTTCAGGATTTAAAACAACCCTGCACATTTTCTTTAGCATCCAATAGAGGAAAGAGTAAATTATATTTAAAAATGGTATTATACTATAACAAAGACCTGGAATGACTTTCAAGGAGGCCATCAGTAAAGAAGTACTGTAGACACCAGAACAGAACTGTAGGGGTGATTTTTCATTTTTATGTTTTTTGATCCCGTTTCCCAAAGCAGTACATGTGGTATTTAAGGTGGTGTGCAGTCAAATCGTGTGAAAGCATAAATCTGCAGAGTATGGGAAGAAGAAGATTGCATTCTCCGATTGCTACTAAACTAGAAAGCATCAGCATCAAGGAACAAGGAGATGGATTCTTTTATGGAGGAAATACCAACATGTAGTGTATGTCAACTGATTAAAGATGCCTCTCTACTTCTTACAAGTGTCTTAAACACACAGGACATAACCATCCCAAGAGAACAAATATATTTCTAATGCAACAAGATAGAAATAAACAGAAATAAAAGTGTGCATATGGTTAATGTTCTGAAGAGTTAGTAACAAAAAGAACTTTTACTGTTACCCACTGAGAAACAGCATACACACACAAATGTGTTAGCTTATTTCGCTTTTTCACTTTCGCAAGTTACCTTTTTTTGATGAAATATCCAAACCTTAAGGCTTCAGAAGGAGTAACTTTATTCTTTATCTACCAAGTGTGGTATGATGAGACTGCCTTTTTGTGGTTGTTGCCAACATTTCAACTGGTATCAGAGTTATACTCACAATAAAAGAAAAAAAACATTTCATTACTTACATCATCTGCTTTGGAGCCTTGTTCTTGAAGAGTCTTCTGTAGCTCCTCAACCTGACTCTGCTCTTCCATCAGTCGCTGATTGATTAACCTAGATTTAAAAAAAATAAAAAAGGCCAGTTTGACAATATAGTGTTAACATAGCAATGAGCAAACTGCAAGCTATATAGTGGGGTATAAAACATCAGATATACATGCTTCAAAGAGGCATGTGGGGTAATACAGATGGGTGACAAACTAAAATGAAAGGACACAAGGGGTGAATGATTTAATGAGTATAAAAATGACATATTACATACTACGGTCTTCACAGTCACCTGATCTTCAACCCATCTTTTGAAAGAATCGCTCCAGAAGTTCAGACACTTGCAGAGTCAGTGCCAAGGTTCACTGAAGCTGCTCTGGTGGCAGCTGATGGCCCAACATCTTACATAAACCCCTTTCAGACGTGCACCCCTAGCCAGGATTCGCCTGCCGTTTCACATCTAGGCATCATGTCTGAACAAAGTGCTTTTGTGCACTGCAACTAAGTCTGAACACCAAAAAAAACTTGCAGAGTCAGTGCCAAGGTTCACTGAAGCTGCTCTGGTGGCAGCTGATGGCCCAACATCTTACATAAACCCCTTTCAGACGTGCACCCCTAGCCAGGATTCGCCTGCCGTTTCACATCTCTGAATATCTTCTGAAAGAATCGCTCCAGAAGTTCAGACACTTGCAGAGTCAGTGCCAAGGTTCACTGAAGCTGCTCTGGTGGCAGCTGATGGCCCAACATCTTACATAAACCCCTTTCAGACGTGCACCCCTAGCCAGGATTCGCCTGCCGTTTCACATCTAGGCATCATGTCTGAACAAAGTGCTTTTGTGCACTGCAACTAAGTCTGAACACCAAAAAAAAGGCTACTGCTACATTTAGCCTGCAAATTCATGACTACCATGTCTGAAAGGGACATAAGACCCTTTGTTGGTTTTTCCTTTCATTTGTCACCTGTCACATTCAAACGCATTCTGCCCACAGTAAAATGTGCCTCTCAAAACTTTGCTGCAAGTGCTGCATATTTGTGTGCCCTTTAATGACCTGTTCTCTGTTTCCAGTTCATTTTTTCTTCTGTTGGCATCCTCTAGTAGGCTCTGCAACAGTGCGATCTTCTCATTATCTGACCCCTCCTGAGCCAGCTTCAACATCTTGTTCTCATGCTGAAGACGAATCAAATGTTCTCTGTAAAAACACAGGGTATTAAAAGTATTGATTTCAAATAATATTGATTGTTCTCTACTTGTACTCAGCAATCCTTAGGAACAGATAAATCAATATCTCATTCTAAAATTTATAATGATCACACAATTATGAAGATAAATTTGAAACAGCCACACGGGAGCCACTGGTGTTGCGAAGCTATGCTTTGCACTGGTTCTAGAAGACAAAACTGTCTTCACACAACTTTATTTCAGTTGTGCTGTGCAGTGTTATTACATTATTGTAAACACCGTTTCAGTTCATGTTTCTTCTCAGCAGGTTGTCTTTACAACAGCGATGTGAATCCAGCAAGAGCTGTCAAAGTCAAGAAGTTTATATTTCAAGATGTAGGAGGTTAAATTCACACTGAGCAGGAACTGTTCCCTGCTCTACTTAAGCTAAATTACTGTAAAAACAGATTGTGCACTCACTTTCACATGCCCATTTACTTAGCTTCTCTATCATCCTAAAATAATATTAAAAAAAAGACAAACTAAAACAGAGCAGTGTGCAAAAAGCATTAAACCAGGAGGAATGATATTTTTGTATTGCAGTAGGCTCTAAAATGGCAGCTGGAAAGAGCTTTGTGTCTGGAAGTGAATGAGTCAGTTTTGGGTAAGAGATCTGTCTTGAGGATGCTTTTATTCATTTTTTAAAGCAGCTTGGCTATTTGGTATACTCTCCCCTTCGATCAAAATAGTGTTGAGTGTAGTCTGTCACATGACTCCTGTTTTTTTAGGGTGTGGCTGCTGACTCCTTTCCTACTAAAGAGCTGGTTAAATGCTTCCAGACACGCTCACAGCTGATGACTAGTAAAGGTTAGACCACAGAAGGTAAAGGCAAACCTGAGAAGAGGCTCCAGGGTAACTTACTGTGTAAATATATTATATCAATATGACTGAAGAGGAACTCTGATTGCCCATCACACTTGAAGCGTTGCTATTACATCTTACTTTGGCCTTTTTCATAATCTGCTTTTAGAAGATTATTTTTCATGGTTCACAAGTGCTGAAAAAAGTCTAGGCACTTTATACAACCAGCAGCAAACTCTGCCCTCATGGTGAGAGGCAGTGAGACTGATGTAACACACAACTATTGCATAACTCACCACAAAGACAGCTCTTTTTAGGCCAAAGTTGTCTACCTTAAAATGGCACAGAGAGCACGAGAAACAGGCTGGAAGGTATCAGGCTATAGCCATAATTTTTTACTTTTTACGTACTTTGCTCTCTCTGTTAGGCATGATATTTACATACATTTACCTAACTAACCTACTGAATATAAATTCAATAGATGGTGTAATATTCGTACTCCATGCACAGCTCTACATCACTCCCCTCTCCCTTTTTAATCAGGAAAGTGAACCCATATGTTGGGTTCAAAAAATCATACCGAATCTCTGGGGTGGTGATCTCAGCAGCCAGCGAGTCAGACCCATCATTGCTGACCAACGGAAAGAGACCTGGGAAAAGAGACACTACCGTTATTATACGGTAAACCCAACTTATAAGGGCTGACAAGTAGACCTTTTTGTACCTGATGAAAGCCGTCCCTCTTGAGCTTGGACACAATGTAGTTCTTCAATGGTCTCCTTCAGAGAGTCTCTCTCCGTTCGCATACGCTACAGAGGGAGAACAAGAAAAAGTGTGTGAAGCAGTGAAACAGAAACAAAAGAGAAACAGTGCAGGATGTAAAACAGAAGCTCTCAATCTGTACAGTCAGCTACCAATCTAGCAATTTTCTGAAACGTTAACATCTGAAAGTTACGTAAAGCCTTTAGTATTTCCTCGTCCTTGTTAAAGAAAATGCCTGTTTATCTTTTTTGCTAAGTAAAACGAGCATTGCTGGGCATTCTTCTATAGTTCATCAGTCCTTACATTAATCAAATGACCTGTACATACATCTTTTTCTTTTTGTAGAGAGTCCACTTTCTCTTTGAGGCGTTTGTACTCAAACTCCATCTTGTCAGCCTTTTTAGACTCTTCTGAGAGTCTGTTTTGCAGTTCAACCACCTGTGCAGAGAGGCAACAGTTCAAGAAAAGGCATATATTGTAAATGAGTATCAAATTAATTTGGGATAAAGAATTATTTTTGTGTGTAAGTCACCCTGGCTGCTCATTACCTGTCTTTTGTACAACTCCAGCTGGCCCTTGGTAGCATTTGCCTTTCGTAGCTCTTCCTCCAAACTGACATTGGTCTGCATTAATACTGTGTTCTTCTCCTCCATAAGTTTATTCTGAAAAGCACCAACAAAAATGTAAGCTTCACTTGCATGGTATAATTTGTGTCTCAGCTGGACATAAACATTTTAACAGTAGTTTATAGACTAACACAGGTGTGTGAAAAAAAAAAAAACAATTGAAAAGAGATGCTTGGGACACACCAATGAACACTGTATAATGTGAGAAAGATTTAGTAGAACTCATCACAATCATCACATAATGAAATAAATGACATTTTATTCCATTGACTGTGTACCTGTCTCCTGAGAAGTCCCAAGTCCTCCAGTTTCTTCTTGTAGTGTTCCACTGTGCCCTCCAGCTTTGGCACTTTGTCTGATGAGTGTCTGGAAGGAAAGCAACAGGCAGCGTTATTTGTGATGTTACATTTAAAAAGGAAATGGGGGTGAAAACTTTATCCAGTCTCCATCTGTGTAACAACACAACTGTATCCATAGAAATCTTAAAAAAACAAAACAAAACAGGGTAACATTTCAACAATGCATTATATCTTGTGTCAACTTGTTTTTCTGACCCTTTTTTAGTCCCATCAAGTGTTTGGTGCAAGAATTATACATTTTCATATAATTGATATGTTTAATTATATCCCAGCTTACCTGAGGACGTCGATCTCATCTTTGAGAGACTGGGCTTCATCAGCCAGTGAAACAAGCTCTTCATTCTGTGACTTTACATCCAAGAGTTCTTTTTCAAGCTCCTCACAACGGATCCGGTAGTCGTCTTTTGCTGCCTCCAACCTAGAAAGAATTAGCAACAATCATCATCAAACTAACAATTTTTGAGATCAGTTAAATTCAGCCCTCAATTTTTACATCTCTCTCCTTGCAAGTCCACACCTGAACGTTTCCTCCTGCAGTTGCTCCAGCTGTGCCTGCAGCTGGAGGTGCCGTCGTCCAGCAGGGCTGTTTATGTCTTCTATGGAGTCAGACTGGTTAAGTCTCTCCATGAGAACCTGGTTTTCTGCTAGCAAACTGCTTTTCTCCTCCTGCAGGGCTGCCACCTGTGGAAGGGGAGGCGACAAAGAAGAAGGAAGAGAATGGAAATACAGGGAGGAAGCCGAAGCAGAAAGAAGCAGAAAGGATGGAAAAATGCTTCAGTAGTGTGGAACATGCAAGTAGGTAGGGAGAGGAAAAAAGCGATGGGCAAAACGGGACAGAATGGAGGACAGAAAGAGTCAAAGGGAGTGTGACAGGTGTAGAGAGGCACAGATGAAAAGAACATTAAGAAGACATACAAGAGAAGCAGAGAAAGAAAACAGGTTAGCAAGAAATGGCAATGAATCTGTCTAATTATATCTCTAAAGCTACTGAAACGTACATGTAACATTTACGTTCTTTACAGCATTCAGTCCATTAAGTTGTTCACATTCGCTGCAGCATTGATTTCAAAGCAAACACACACCGAACACACTTCAACAATGCAAACCAACAGGTGTCGAGGGCCACATACGGTTTGATTTTGTCTTCTCGCTGCGATAGACAGAATCAAACTCCACACAAAGCAAAGCAGAAGCTGGTTGTTTTTTTATATGGCACATTAGTGACAGATTCCTAACTCTGCACCTTAACAAATGTAAAAGCTGAAGTTTATATTTGTGTGAGAGAAAATACAAATATTCTTGTGACTAAATGAACTGTATGAAAATTACATGCCATTTAAAGCCATTAGCACATAACCATCATTTAACATCCTTAAATGTGCAAGAATGTGCCAGGATCTAGTCAATAACACTTCAAAATAGTCAAGTACCAATGCCAGTGGGCTTGTCTGACTCCTTTCTATGAGCCCAGACTGGTACAAGTGAACCAGCAGTGTGGCAGTTCTTTGGGTTAAATCCAGGCCTGATTCACTCTATAAACTTGTGTTTCTCTACACCTGTAGAATCTGTTTTACATGTATTCACAAACAAGTAAAATGTGACTAGATTGTATCTGTTGTTTTTTTTATTATTTAACACTTCCATGTGTACAGTGTATGCAATATAAATGTCTGTAAGACTTATGTGGAAGCTTTCTGGGAGAACCTGCACCAGAGTGAAAATTCTCGCACTGCACCAAGCCTACATTACATGAAAGACGTGATCCGGGCAGCCTAAAGGGCAGAACTGGACTGGATTTATCTAATTTTCAAAGCCAGAAACGGGATTCCTGTAACCGTACTCCACTCCTACAGGTACTGAAGTGCAGTACATGCAGTGGTGCTGTTGGCTGCTTTTTTTCCCATAAAAATGTTCTTGATGTGCACTCAACCTTTTTTTCTTAAAAAAAAAAAAATGCTGTAAAGTGATAACATATGAACAAGATTCAATGTGTGTAAATATTTGACACATATTCAGCAGTTGTGCTGTGAAAGGACTCCTTCCTGGGTACAAAAGCTTTTCCCCTTACTGTGTACTGTTGCTGCCGGAAAGCATGAAACACAACAAAGTAAGGCAGGAGGCTATTAGTGAAGGGGCGACATCTGACACACCCACACAAAACTGCTGTTGTGGATGGTGTGCCCATATAGACCACGTGTATACTTGTGCACAAACATGTACACACGCATGCACACATAGTTAGGAGACAGAGAATCGGGATTCTAAAAGGAAGGCTGGTGCGAGCAGACTGGAAAAAAAAAAATCCAGGACTATTAGACACACCACACAACAATGATGGGGGACAAAAAAAAAGTTTGGATTTACCCTCTCTTCTAGCTCATTTAAGTCTAACCTCAGTCTATCACGCTCCTCTTGGGCATGGAGGGCCTTTAAAGCAAGGCATACAGTAATAGTCAGGAAATAAGAGGAGTGATTTAACACAACATGAGAGCAGGTAACCCTTTAAACTTCAGCTCCATTTTTCTGCAGTGTAAAATAAAAATGTCCCTTAATGACACACTTCCATGAAGAAAATCTGATATTCTCTTTTTATAACAATCTGACAAGAATGTGAGTATAATAAAGGTCCATCAACAGAATCAGAAGTTGTGATTCCATACAATTACACTGTAACATCCAAGGGAGCTGCTTTTAAAGTGTAATGTACTCTGATAGACTGAGTTACACAATATGTCAGAGAAAGTAAACTGATGTGACAATACTACACATTTATACCTTGTTTTTTAGGATACTCTCTATACATTCAACCAAATTAACTACATTACTGCAAACCATACAATCACTAATACAACTACTGAATTCCATCTTGAGTGTTCCAATTCATTTTGGTTCCAAATTGCATTGGCCTGTGGACAGTTAACACTGCTCAAGGCTAAAGACACTCAACAGTTCAAATAATACTCCCGACTGTACAAACAGGCTATATTTAATGGCATATTCCTAACAATACTGATATTTGATTAATATTTGTTATCACTATGATGGAACTATCAGGACTTGAATATCACTGCTAATAATGTCACCAACCTGCATGTCAAGCTCACGACACCTTTGGGCAATCTCTTCCTTGGTAGCCAAAGCATCATTCAGCTCCTCAACTGTCTTCTTCAGCTGAGAAGAGAAATCAACAAATCAAAACCCTGCAGATTTAATTTCAGTTTCACTTAAATGAGATGACAGAAACACAAACTTACTGGTCAGTGGCCAATAAGGAGGAGGGTGAGACACGGGGTGAGGGGGGAGCTGGGTCATGTTTTATACTGAGTGCTCTGTGTGTAAATGTATTGGTGTTGAAGTTTGTGATACTCTCAGTGGAAAATCAGCAACAGTGCAGTGTGTCTGCATGTGAGTGTGATGGGGTTGGCATGTGAATGTTCAAGTCTATTTAACAAATACAGGTTGCATTTAAAGTTGAGGTGTTTCTCAAATTTGAGACCCTAACAATGCCAATGTCAGAAAAAGTAACCACATTATAAGGCACCACAGGGAGCTTCAATGACGTCTCCATACCTGTCTGTCTAGATCCATATATGAGTCACCTCCTCCACTCACTTGAGTCTCTTTACTCATCAGCTATGGAAACACACAAAAACAGGTTAATGGTAGGAAAAGTTAAGCGTACACAGTACAACACTTGTTCTCTGAACTAGTTGCATCTTGCTTCTATGATGACGACAATCAGCAAGCGGGACTGTTTTGTGAATATGGCCCGCAGCCACAGGATTACAATCTGATCCCGTCTAAATGGCACGATAGACTACCTCCTGGATGGCTGTCATGACAACATGCTGCACTGACTCCTCCATCATCATTATGGTCTGGATGTATTCTAGAGATCACAGAGAGGAAAATTCTGGGTTAGATTTGAGCTTCTGATTGAGTTGTTAATTGAAGAAAATATCAAAGAACATAGTTTAACAATATCTATTTCCACATCACACACACAGAGAACGCAATGTGCACCTTGTTTCTGTTCACAGTTAACAGCACAGCCCAGTATGAGCTGCAGCATCCTCCCAAGTTCTGCTGCGTCGGAGTGTTCCCCAATAAGGTTAACATCTGGTAGTGTGAAGTCATTAATGTGCTGGCCTAGGCTCTAGACAGGGGAAAAGATGGTCACAATTTTTTAAATAATCTTGACATTTCATTATATAAAAACGAGATTATGGCGGCCTATATTATGCTACAGGGATTAAGAGTAAAATATGAAGTTCTCCGTGCTGGCTACACAACTGCTTAGGTTGTCTGAGTGCTGGGTATTGATAGTCTATATATTAAAATCATTACAACCGGTTCTTCTTACCTCCTGGTAATAGTCCAGGATACCTTTAAGAATTTTCTTTAGATTGCTGACCTGAAACAAGAAAGAATAAATATATTAGAAAAATAAATGCAGAAAAGGTACACTGAATACTAATGTATGCACAACCAATATCAAATAATTTAAATTAGAAACACACGGTCTGAACATAAAATTAATAATTTGGATAACGAGATTATTCATTCACACTTGCTTAGGTCTAAATCATATGGTTAATAAGAGAAAAGAAACTGTCACCAGAAACCCTAAAACACACATGTCCCTCCTATAAAAACAAGAAATAACTGGTCTTTACCTTTAACCTCCAGTTGTCCCCAACTTCTGGCTTGATTCTACTAATCCAAGCATCGTTGAAATACACTATATCTCTAGAAAACCCAGACAGACATAAGAAAAACGAATACAGAAAACAGGAATAAATAATAAAACAAATGAATAATACATTTTAAAACTAATAATAATAAAAGCTGACAAGTAGGGACACTGTCTCAATCTCCAGTAATGGAGTGACAATCATACTAAATGTTTAAAAATATTTACAAATGAGTAAGAATTATGTTTTAGTATATTCTGGTCATATTGGTATATTAAGTTCGTAATGGAATAGCAAACCATGCCACTAAGAAAGTAAAATAACAGAAAGAAAAGTATCCTATAAAAAAATGCAACCGATATCAAATATTCCATTTTCTAATACAACAACAAACTTACATTTTCTGTAGAGCTTGGGCCATGACAACCCCACTCGTCAAGTCTTCTACTGTTTTGCATGGAGCCTCCACTCCAAATGTCTGGATCTAAACACGGACAGATACACACGCCATGAGTGCTGGGTGCAGAATAAATCAAGACAATATGGCCGAGTTACCAGTTTACCAGTGGAAATACTGTATCACGCACTCAAAACAAAAAACAGACATTTTATATGAAAAGGTATGACAGCTGTAGACAGCAGTGTCATGTCCAATCCCACCTTCTCCCAGCATTAGGGTAAATAACACCATAGCAATTAACCAAGTTACAGAATTTTGCTTTGCATTCTTGCTTTTCCATCAATATTTTATACTTAGTTTTTGTAAATGTCAACATCTTTAATCGCCATCCTAAATGTGAGGCGTTGGCATTTTGATGGGACATTTCTACAGTAGCTCTCTGCAGTTATAAGTATGAAGCTCCTGCAAACCTCCTCTCAGCTTTGCTTGTCATCACTGCTCAGTGTCTCTCATGTCATCTCTGCCACTATTTTCAGATCTTTTTATTTTCCTTTCCAGGTGCCTCACTTGGCATGTCTTTGTTCGCTTTCTACCTCTCTTTTCCTTCTCTACTTTCTTCTTCCATGCTGAAAGGCTGTTACCTGTCGAGAAGAAACTATCTGCATGTCAACAGTCCGTGTGCCAAAGGAGGAATGGAAACTGTGAAAAGGAATGTTGGCATTCTGACAGGAAGAAAATGACGACACCGAAACTCGCATGCACATTGTTCCGTACGTCTCATTTTTTTTATTATGTGGCTAAAAAAATGACATGCAACTCCTAAGTTCTTAGTCATAGATTTACCAAGAGCAGAAGGCATTCAACAAGAGAGTCAGCACACCGGCCAAACAGTCCAAGAGACCACCTGTCAACTAGGACTCAAGTTAAATCCCTGACAAAGTGTATAAACTCATGCCACATGAGGTAAATGGGTGGAAATGAGCTGACCAGGGTGCTTTAAGAGGGACTTCTATATATATATATTCACATTCTGTATATTTTCAGCTTGTCACTGTTTCCAGCATAAAACCCATGACCGGAAAGTTTTACTGTGAAAAGCTACTACAATGTTCCATTTTACTTGTTGTCTCTTCAGCCCACTGCTATGAAACTACTGGCTGCAAAAGTGTTTACTCAATTTTCTTAAATTAAACATGATGCAAGAACACCACCATCTTCTAACCATAATCAACACTAATCTGCTAATCTA
The DNA here is from genome assembly GCF_001952655.1 of Monopterus albus. Classification (NCBI taxonomy): domain Eukaryota; kingdom Metazoa; phylum Chordata; class Actinopteri; order Synbranchiformes; family Synbranchidae; genus Monopterus; species Monopterus albus. Next base: position 1,188,664 of record NW_018127982.1, read on the forward strand.
TATTGAGCAAGTCTAGAGTTTAAAAGAGAAGTGAATTCACTATGCTTCATTATTTCAATTTTTGTACTTTTTCCAGCCAGCTGCAAAGGTCTGACACATTGGGAAGCACTTCATTAAGCTACATACGTGCATTACCATGACATAAGAAGTACAGAATGTAAGGTTTCAAGTATGTAAACATGAATAAACTGCACTTCAATAAACTGCAATGTCAAAGACAAGAATAAAACTTTGCCACCTGGGTATTTTATGTGCTCATGATTCTCCTCACAAAAATTAATAGTATGCTGAGCTCCAAAGTCAGTCAACCTGAAACTGTCTTTGACCGCAGTAAACAAGAGCATATGTGACACAGTAAAGGACACATTTCACATTGTAGCAGGGCAACATTACAGTCACAGAAACATCTGTCACTGGACCAATTAACCTAAGGTTTTAGACTGCTGTTAGAAAGACTTCCCCTAAACACACCATTATGATCCCCTTTCAAAAAAAGCAATTAAAACATACATGTTGTTGAGATCTTTTACTAAAAGCAATGTTACTATATGACTTTAGGTACAATATGACTTTCGAGGATCTCTCTCTCTCCACTAGTAGCTAAAACAGCCACTGGCCTAAAGCCAGAACGTTACAGAACCGAAACAATACCCCTGATTACATAACACCAATTACTGAGAGAGCCTTACCCACTTCACTTACCCACACAGTGTTCCCTCCATAATCTACTAGTTCAGCTAAACAGAACTGCCACATTTAAACTACGGCACAATCAAGATCACAGCCTTCCCTGCGACATGCTGCCTTCTTGTGTTTAGATGCTATCAGACCACATACTGGCAATGAGATGACACACAGAATGGACAGATTAGCAGTGAAACCACTGGTGTCAAAAATATAGCACTTAATTGTTGTTCTACATAAGAGGAAAAACTATTACAAACATGTCTGAAGCACTCTGGAACACATATATGGCATAACGCAACAAGAAAACTGCCTTTTCTGCACTCTGGAACACATATATACTCTGGAACACATAACGCAACAAGAAAACTGCCTTTTCTCATGGAGTGGCATAATGCTAAAAGAAATCACAAACAGACAAATATCATGGTAGAGATAGCTGCATGCAGACATCTAATTCTAAAACTTAGTGATGGCTCTCCACTACAGCAATGTTTGCTCTGTGTCATTTCCTTTTGCAGGAAGGAAAACACAGGATGAGCCTGCATATGAGAAAACACAGACACAACCAACAAAGGTCTTGACAAATACATTTCCCCAAACAGAACAGCATGACAAGCACTCAACTGTTGTTATCTAAAGAGAGTGATATCACAATTGTGAGAAGGAAAAGAATTAATCAAACTCTATGTCTGGTTGGAAGATGGACCAACATCTATTTTAGCTAGTGCTGACAGAGGAGTTCAGCTTCAATATACCAGCTACAGAGTCCAGCACAGCAAAAACTAGGTGAATTTTGTAGAATGACTGACTGACCAACCACATTTTTATCCCCTCTTTGCAGGGCTCTGTATTTACATCTACTGAACTGTTATTTCTAAGCTGCAATAGGTTCCCATGTGACTCCATGTTTACATCAACAAAACCGTAGCATACATACCACAGATTCTTTAAACCAAACATATGTCCATGTGATGTCTCTTGAAAAGCCACAGTGGCACAGTGAAGGTGAGTTTCTTTATGCTGCGTAGGACACAACAGTTGACTGGCTATCAGTAAAAGATATACCAACTCCATTTCAATTACTGATGTTACACAAATTGTGTTTTTAAAAATAAATTATTTATGTTGCACAAAGCACCTAAATTGCTCATGATATACTGAATATTAGATTGTTATTAAATCAGTAGCCTTAGATTAAACCAATCGCTGACAGCTGATATATTTGTCCTAGTGCCCAGATAGGGCTGGGGGATATTTCATCAGCTTGTTGTGTTTATATTAATCACTGAACCTTTAAGCACTGAGCAGAGTGAATTTACTGGTTTCTCACAAGACCAACTAGTGGCTGAAAAGAAATTAGGCAGAGCAGCTTTAAGTACTGTGCACCAAGTAAGCCAGAGCTGAAGCATAAATACACCATTGAGGCTGACTGAGGTTTATAAAAGGAAACCCACACCTACGGATTTGTGGAAACTGTTGGGAGAGGAGATAGAAGAGTTGTGGAAAGAGCATGCATCACCACACCATGGTCCAAAAATTGGCTGCAAATCATTCACATGAATATGAGAGGAGGGGTGGCTTGCCTGCCCTAAGCTCCACATGCATCTTTTCACTGTTGACATATGCTAATAGTGTATAGTGAAATGCTATTCACAGGTTCCATCACAAGGCCATCTCAGCCAATGCACTCACATTTCTGTTTAAGATGTGTGCCATGCATGTGCTTAGCTATCACATTCGCAATGATTTTTTTCCCCCTCAGACATCAACTATCTCTGCTTTAGTTAAGATCATCGACAGTTAGTCCTCGATGCATAGGTACTAGGGGTGTAACAAATAACCGATATGAATCGGAAAATCGATTTGAATTAAAACGATACGAGTGCATCGGTAGACGGAGCCCGAATCGGGCCAAATGTGCGCTGAATTGGTCGATGGCCTGATTACAATGTTATAAATCGGTTTCATGTTGCTGCAAACAAATAAACACAGCGGCATCGGACATGTCAGTGCATGCGGTTAGTTTTTTAGTTTTGCAGCCTTGTTCTGACGTACCCTGGGCGCCGGCCATGGTAATCTCGCGACAGCATGGCGGACGCAGTTTTTGAGCCAGGTGGGCGCATTGAGAGTAACTGCGGCCGCCTGCATGGACGACGACACGGTCTACAATGCACCGCCAAGCTTAAAGTCAAAGGTATGGAGAAGAGGTAGGAAGGTTTGTAATAGTATGTACATGTATGAGTGTACCACGCATATAGGAATGGATATTGTCTCAAAGAAAAACTAAAAATATATTACTTTGATAGTTGTTTTCTGTTAGGGTGATTTTCATTATTAGATAGAAATTAATATAATTAGTTAGGGTTTTTATTATATAGCATACATAAGTCTATATACTTTAATCTCACAGTTGTGTTTATGTTTATGTAGTTACATATCTACACATCACCCTATGTGTTCACTGAATCACTGGTCAGTATTTACTGTGTTAGCTAACTGGAGCACTGTTTAACATCAAGGGGGACTGGTTCACTAAAACACTGACTCTCATTAGATTTACAGCTTTGGCAAAGAGGGTCCACAGTTAATTTATTGTCACCACCTGGCTGAAGAGGCCAGGGAATTTGGGGTCACTCGCATCCTAGGATAGTGAAATAGAGATGAGATCTGAGGCCAGGAAGAGGAGAAAACTTCAAAGGTAGAACCATTACACACACACAAGCAGAGCAGTTTTATTGGAACAGGAAAGCAATGTCTAACATGTAGCAGTTAAATGGAAACAAAGGAAGACGTAAGTGTCTATGCAGAAATTAAGAAAGAGTAGGTATTTCTCCCCTTTTAGGGCGCTGTCCACGACCATTGGAGTAGAGAGGATGATTGGAGGAAGGACGGACTGAAGGATCAATATCGGGAGAGTTAAGTTTAAACCACGACTTCTCCCCAACAGTTTTTGACCAATCAGATAGTAACATCTTTTCATACAAATATTGTATACCAATAAGCTGAGGCCAGTCTTTTCTGTTTTTCCTAAACAGTGAAGATCCATGTGCACATGCTTATTTTGATACGTTAATGCATAATAAATTTCACACTGTGAAATATCTTTATATTAGTCTTTTCTTTTCAATATAGAACACGCCTCACATTACACATAGTGAAATGGCAGTTTAAAAAAGTGAAATGCACTAGTGCAAGATTTCTTAATGTAGATGTATGTGAATTTACAAAAGAGCACTTTAAAAGACTGCACTTTTTCTGTACAAGTGCTTACAGTTTGCCATTTCAACCTCAGTAACTTATTGTTCCTTGATCTGAGGCTATACAGATTTTTCCAAAAGTTGTATTTCTTTCACCTTGTTTAGTTGTTTCTTTGGCTTTAATTTGTGCCAATAACGAGCTTGAATATTTTCTGTTATCAGAGGGGCTTTGTAAAGTTCTCAAAGTGTACTGTTACACTAATAAACATGGCATGTTGCTGAATTCACATGTCAAAAGTACTTGTTCTCTGTAGTCTATAGCAAGCAATTTCACATTTATAGAACTGACTTATGTTGCTTCATGATGTAAAATGATTGTCTACTTTAAACAAACTATCTGATTGCATCATACCCCATTGAATCGAACCGTATCATAGTGTAATCGTATCGAACCGAATCGTTCCATTTTAAAAAGTATCGTTTCCGAATCGTATCGTAGCCCCATGTATCGAAATCGTCTCGTATCGTCATTGGAGAGATGCACACCCCTAATATATATGGTACCATATAAAAAATGTAACTTAACTATTTCGTCCCATGGTTCTAGACACAGCTACATTTCAAACAATGTAAACACGCACCAAAAAGGCAACATGTGATCCTACAATCTGACAACCCTGTTTGTTTGTTTGTTTGTTTTTTTACACTTGGTAGTTTAGATCGTTGTTTTCAAGCTTGATGCTATAAATCCAGGCCCGGTCAACTGCCTTGTATTTAACATGTTTAATCACATGATGAGATGGGGAAGAGAAAGCGGACACAGTGATACAGACAACAATGAGAGGAATCCAGACTTTAAGACTTCGTGCTGTGACGTTAACAGTACGACTAGTCCAGACAGGCAAAAACGCCGTAGCAAAAAAGCCAATGTCTGATCACTTTTAATAACATTTGACAGAACACTGAAAAAGTTGTCTGCTAAATGTCCGGTTGGACTAAGCTAGCTACAACTAAAATTATAGTCTTGACTGGGTAGGTTGTTTGCTGTCGGTTAGAAGGCAACACATCAGCAGCTAAAGCAGCAAACAGCTGGCCTGCATACGTAACCACTGTGAGGCTGTCATTTTCCTCTAGTCCGCTAAAGGCTACCCACGTTAGCTAACGGAGCTAGCATTAGCCCTGTATGCTACTAAGCATCGCGGGCAACGGAAAGGTGTCTGTCAGTGGGGAAAAAAAACCCCAAACTTCGTATTCTTTCACCTACCCATGTCAAGAGGCTTTCGCAGAGTTCCATTCGATCCAAAGACTCCGGTGTACTCATCGTTACCTAACGCAGATTGACTTTATACGGCGAACAGGGCCTGAAGTTAACAATCGGCTTCTCTCGTTCTGTGGATGTCTCACAATCCGTCGCCCAGTAATAGGGTTCGCTGCTTCAACACTCCGGCGTCTTCCCGAGGAAGACTGACTGGGCGGAGTCTGCAGCTCATTGCAATGAATCCTCTATTACAGAAAAAGCTCAATCAAGACAAAAAAATATTGGACATGTGCAAAGGGTATGGAGTATATTTTAAAAGCTAGGTAAGACAAAAAACGCTGCACGCTTAAATGGTATATAACGGGCCTTTT
>NW_018127982.1:1194370-1228489 GCF_001952655.1 Monopterus albus
TGGGGGGGGGGTCTTTTGGTGGTCTCAATTTGTAGACATGCAACTGGTGACAAAGGTCACAGGTATAGAGCACTTTACATATTAGTCACAAAACAAAGAAAGCTGGGAACATTGTGAATACCTCCTTCAGCCCAGTCTTATAACAATGGAACTGGCAGTGCTCAGACTAGATGATGGTCATACTCACAACATGCAATAGTAATCACAAATAGCTAATAAATTAACTCTAAACTTTCTTGCCTTGCAGCCAAAACGGAAGCAGTCTGTTATATGGATAGCTGCCTCATGTACTGCATTTGTATGAGCAGCCAAAGTCGAATCCAGGACTCATATTACATTTTCAAAATGTATATTGATGTATACTTGAAGTATGGCATAAACACAATTTTTCAAATTGTAGAGATAATATTCTGGAAATTCCTATGCAGATAGTACCAAAGCACTAACTCTTCCAGCAGCCACAGTATTTGACCACCAGGGTGGGCCTCTCACCTAACCAGTTCTCAGTTGTAGAACAGATGGAGCATTGACAAAGCATGCTGCTCTCCTCTGCTTTAGTTTAGATATCAAAAACAAAAGACAAACTAGTGGAGATGCTAATCAGCAAGCGTACTAAGAAGGTATGATACAGCTTAGAATGTTACACGCCTTCAAATGAGACACTCCACGAGGGAAATGATTGTCTTTGCAAGTTGTCTGGTGCTGTCAGATACACTGAATGAATTGTACATTTGACTGTTGATCTGTCCCATGAACCACTTATGAACATGAAAACTGATGCTCGTTCAGTAAACAGAGCCCCAAAAATAGCAAATGGCCTGGATACAGTTTCAGCTAGGAGTCATTTTCAGCTTGAAGGTCATGCAAATAGTCATATAGCAAAAAATTCAAATAATCTTGAAAAGGATATCTCTCCCTTCAGCTGAACTGCGTCACAAGTCAAAAAGGTTAAGAAAAAGAAATGCTTCTTTACTGTGCACCAACATAGGTTCTTAACAGATATTTGTAACTGATGACTGACAGTCCGAGATCACACCCTTTCATTTTAGACCCACTTAGTCCTTTGTTACTTTGCCAAACGGCCATTTCCTTTGCCAAATATTTACGTATGTACAGAAGACAAATATCCAAACTCTTAATTATCTTTAAGTGGTAAGGAAAATTTTGAGATGTTAACATTCACAAATTCTTAGTTATGCTTACATTCAACAGGACCTATAATCACTTTGATTCTTTCAGTTTGGCTTCTTTTTTCATAATCAAGGGATTACTTTTTGATTGCTTGAATAAAAATTTGCCACCTGAGAAGTCATTATGCATCACACAGGTTGTCTTGTGTATTGTCACTTCACATGGATCCATGCAGAAACTATTGCAGGTAAAATGATTCAGAGATTTTTCACACAAACTATTGCAGGTAAAATGAGATTTTTCACACAATTGCAGGTAAAATGATTCAGAGATTTTTCACACAAGCATGAATTGCTGTGTTTTTTCAAGTCATTATGAACATGCATAGTCAACGGTTAATTAATTAAGTGCAACATCAATGTAATCAACCAAACAGTCTAATAGCTGGCAATGACAACCTGGATGCAGCAGACAACCTTATATGCATGTAACTGAAACAGAACATTCAACATCACATTATAATACAATACTGTCTCCAATATGATGATATGCATATTACCCAAATGACTGCTTTTGGCAATGCTGTTGACGAATTGGCTAGCAGCAGTGCTAGTCATTTAAAAAGAGGTGTCCCTAGCTTACTGCAGTGTCTGATTCAAAGCAGATTTTCACATCATTACAACATCACACCCCAACACCTAACCAGCCCCCCTTATGTTGTGTTGCTCCTGGCCTTGATCTGATTTCACCTATGAACTATTAACGGTGAAGTCTATATACAGAGTCAACACCAATCTTTAGCCAAACCCTCTCTAGTAATAAAACAAGCCTGGTATGCACAAGCCAAGGCTCTTTTATGGGTGATCACCTAGCCATTTAGTCTCTGCGTGACCACCTCTCTGTACATGATAGAAATGTACACAAAGAGAAGCAGGATTACAAAGAAATCGTCCATGAATCCCAGGAGACCGAAAAGTGCCTCAGGGAGGATGTCAAGTGGTGAGGCCAGATAGGTGATTGCACCAATTAGGCAGAGAAGAATTCGAATCCTGAACATCCAGAAGAGGCCACCCACAGAAAACATCTCCCTAAAGGCATGGCGAAGCAGAGTTGGCACATCTCGCAGCCTGTCCATATACTAAGGAGACAGAGGAGAGAAAATAATGTGAGAAATTCTATTCTAAATATATTCCAGTGAATTATAATGCACTACACAGGTTAGTATCTCATTTGCATACTTCTAGCTTGTACCAGCAGTGCTACAGATTATACACACTTCATAGGGAAGGTTTTTAAAAATTCAGTGTACTGCTTTTAACATACAACTTGTGTCCACTGTAGCCTAACCATGCATTTGTACACTCACAGATCTTGGCTGGCCCGAGAACCTGCGGTTGTAATCATTAATGTCCCTTAATATAAGCTGAGGTTCTGCTTCACCATCCTGGACCCTCTGAGGAGTAGCATGTTCATGAAAAAGTGGGAAGAGCAATGTTACCTGCACAAGGGGGGAAAAAAAAGACAACATTGACGCTAAAAAGCACTCGTAGGGCCTAAAGCTGCATTAAGAAAAACACTTAAATGATGACACACACTGGAGCCAGGGATGAAAACAGACATCAAGGTTGGACTAAACAGGTGAAAGAGGATCAGGAGCCATCTGAGAGGGGATGAGGTCTACTACCACCACTGTTACTGACACACAGTTCACTCATCCTCTCTTTCTGATCTTGACAGCAACTAATTTACAACAATTAGATTGAAAAGGAAAGTTATTTTAGACAAACATTTGAAGCTTGAGCTTAGATAACTATTGTACATCCAACATTTACTACCCGTCTTACCATTTGCCTGCAGATAGGGCAGTTAATAGCACCCAGCCAGGTGCCATACCTCCAGTAGGCTATAATGCAGGAGCCTATGTAGGAACAAGACAGCACAAATAAAATACAAAAAAATAAGCCATAAGGTACACCCTCCCAAAACTACAAATATATCTTGTAAGACAAACACAACACTAGTCATCAACTGCCCTATTTCACAGTGACGTCAGGGAGTAAACATGGCATTGTATTCTGAGATTGACAGGGGGTCGCACTGGCAAAATGACAGCAGCAAGACTTAGAGAGTGCAATATGAGGGTGGTTTCTCACATGAGGAAATTATTCATTGATTACCCCCAATACTTTTTTTATCTGAATTCTACATTTGTCTATTATGCTTATTATGTAAACCTAAGCTATGTCATCTTATACCAGCAAATTATATCAAATAATTCAAACTCTATCAACTCCCTAAAGGAAAGGGTAAATACAGCTCCAACACTAACAAGCACCTTCAATTACTCTGTCTGTTTCATTATGCACGGTGAATATTATTAGGATCTGTACAATCATCTTACCACAAAAAAGGTGCCCACAATTAGTTTCCACAGGCAGAACAGCCTGTTGTAAACACACAGGACAAGACATGTCTGTGTAATACGGTTGCCTGGCCTCCGCCTGTGTATTTTCATCCTGACAAAAAAATAAATAAATCAAATACATGAGAATTGGGAAAAGAAAAAAAAAAATGTGAAAGTTTAATCAATGAGCAATCATAAAATAGTTTAAAATTCACTAAACTGTTCTCTACTTACAAAATATATTGGGTCAAACTTTTATATTTAAATGTGTAATATTTGTTCATGGTTAGGTTTCAGAAGCAAAGCCCCTTTATCGTGATCATTTTGCAATGTATACTTTTCCACCTACTTCTCCCAGTTTTCTACTACTTTCCAAAACTAACCATAGTTATACAGAAATAAATGTTATTTCAAAGCATGTTTTCTTATTATACGATACAAATGTAATATCACATTTAGTTCAGCTGGGATATGAAAGGGATGTCCATCCAAGTTAAATAAAGTAACTCCTCCACTGCACTGAATCTATACTATTCTTAAGTTTGAATTATGCAAACAATAACAATAATTATATAACTGTCACTTTATTAATTCATTCTCCAAAAAATAAGTCTCATAGAAATCTTCTGTAATTTTGCTTGGATGCTATCTTTGTCAACCACATTTGGCTGCAAAGGATAGAGATGTATTTGCCTTTGTACCTGCTCCGTCTGGAGTTGTTGACGAACTGCTCGGACGTGCTCCTGATTCTCAGGATGAATGTTCTGCTGCTCTTGTCTGCAATGGTCAAAAAGCAGATAACATGGCAAAGCTATTCCTCAGATGAAACAGTAAAATGTGTAGCAACACTAAAAATCCTTTAGTCCTGAGTTTGTGACTAAGTAAACTGACATGACAATTTTATAACCAAATAAGTCATTTATTAAAACATTTGGAATGCTGAAATATTAGTCTGAATTTGCTGCTTACCTGCAAAGCAAAGTGAGGAGGCCTGCAAGGAAGGTGACACTGAGGGCCACAACAAATAAGACTTGGTTGCTGACACCTTCAATGAGGGTGTCCTCATCTTTGACCAGGTAGTCCAAGTCCCCACACTGGCTGTCCCCCATCACCCACACTCATAGCCTACAACACTAGAAAACTAAAGACATAAAGAGGTTAATATTTCACTGGACACTGTTTTGTGCCTTATCCTATAAACAGGGTAAAAATAAATAAATACATGTATAATAATAAACTACACCATGATAATGAATGAAATTAAATTAATCACTATAGTATAAATATTGGCACATGCCCTTAAGGACCCAGAACGACAGCTACCAAATACTTTTGGTTTAAACATTGAGATTTTTCTCTGAACTACGTATTGCTTTCCACTGCGCTTCACAATGAATGAATTCAAATTAGTAACGTTATATTAAAACTGTTTCAGCAGATTAAATGGCGTTTTAGCGTGGCGTGAATCAAAGATCTCAACGTTACCCTTAGCATATCTAGCCTTAACGGTACCATAATAAGGTTGGCCAGCAATGCTGGACGTACCTGGATTCATATTAACGTTAGCTAGTCGAATTTCCCGAAAGTACTTATCGACCAGTGTAACGTTATTTAAAATATCACAAAATATCTAGAGAGTCGTCGTTGTTTACTTTCCTGACATCAATTAGCACAGTCTGTCATACATTTAAGATTAAGTTAATTTAGGTGCTCTCCACTGCTAGCTGAGGTTAGCGTAGACTAGCCTGGACTTGATAGTAACGTAAGCGCTGTAACGTTAGTTGACTTAAGTCATTTATGAATACTGCTGACGTTGACAGCTCCTCCGCCACTAGACATTAACTACACCTATTAAACACCAATAAAAGATAAATGGCTGGTCTTCTAAATCCTACTTCAGCCGGGCCATTGTCGCTCGTGAATCATGACTTAGCTAACCGTTACCCCTTTGCCTAGTTGTAGTTAACCAAGAAAGTCTTGGGTTTGGCTCATGAATATATGGCTGCGCTTAGCAGCCAAAGAGCCACAGTATAACAAAAGAGTTACGATGGAGATAATATAACTTACCAACACCATCCCAAGCCACTGCAGTGACAGACCATACATGTAGATATGTGTAAATTAGGCTATATATCTATGGTGACAAACAGCTATTACCTCACCTATCAATAAGAAGTCCACCTTTTTCTAGGTTTAACTTGTTAATTCCACTCACTCCCACGAGACATTTTCTTTCCAGCGACAACACATTTTTTAATGTCTCAGTAAAATTACCACATTATAAGCAAGTAATTCCATGGTTGCTTGATCTTGAGGTGCATCTGTTTCTGTTTGTTGCTTCCTCCTCTTCACGCTTTTCGCCTTCTTCAGGGATCAGATTCGATTTAACCGTTTCTAGGTATATTACTGCCCCCTACTGGTCAGAGATTGGTAGTTTGAATTTGAAATCAGTATGTACAGCACGGTCATCCATAAACAAACCCAGTTAAAGAGGTATTCTAATAACATATAATTAAATATCAGACAAGCCCATTTTATATTTTGTTCCAAACAAATACTCTGCTCTGCCCATGAATCTCCTCACTGTATTAGTGATGTATTTTTCCCTTCAAAAGTTACCTCAAAATCTTTTGTTGTGCAGAATTCAGCAACAGAAACTGGCAAAATGAACCTTTAAAATCTGGGTGTTCGGGCAAACAGACAACCAAAAACATTAGCCTCGCCGATATTTTGTGGCTTTAGGTGGAGTTACATGTGGGTGGGCATCCTACCAAGAGGGGCATCTTCCTGAACTGTCCTAGAACTCCCACATTTGGTTAACCCAGTCTGAAGCTTTACAATAACCTGCAACAGTTTTTCAAAAATACAGCTGCAACCTTGGCCACATTCTAGTCCCCCTCCACCCCCACTCACATATATCCCTACTATTTGAATGTCCGTGCAAATTCTCAGTCATAGTCAGTCAGGTCGTAGTATGCTGAAAAAATGTAGAAGAAATCATCTGGACGTAGTTTTTGGTAGAAGACGTTTCACCTCTCACCTTCATCAGAACGGGCTTCATCGGAATTGGTGTGTCGGACACACGAGGAACTTGACTCTGGTACAATCGGCTCTCTATGTGCATGTACATATCCCCATGCAAGGGGCAAGTAAACAGTAAACCAACATAAGGCTAGTAATAACAAAATAGACACCATTAACAGCAACAAACAGTGCAAGCAAAGCAAAATAAGCTGTATAAACAGGCTATAAACAAAACAATGAAAGTTACCGTTAAGGCTTTCGCAGCATGCCCTGAAACACCAATGAATCCTCCTCCTCCTCCTCCTCTACTACTATTACTACTTCTCTGTTTCACACTGTAATCAGTAGGTGGCAGCAGTGGCGCTTACGACGGTTGTGAACGTCCATTTTAACACGAAGAAGTAGAACTACGACATCAGTAAATTAAATTGATACAGTTTGTTACAGCTGGTGAATAAAGGGAAATATCTCAACCATATCCTTTTCAGAGACAAAATGCCTCGTTATGCACAGCTAGTGATTGGCCCGGCGGGTAGCGGTAAGGTGCGTTATCAGTCGTTCAGTTCATTACCAAGAATACCTTGTTATGCTATTTGGCTAAAGCGCTGTGCTAAGGCATGAGGCGTCCTTGTCTTCCACATAACTGTTAGACCAAGTCCAAGTTATATCTGCTGTGTTTTCATTTATTGTTGGAAGTTGTCTCCCTATTTCAGAGTACCTATTGCTCCACAATAATCCAGCATTCAGAGTCCATAAACCGCTCAGTTCAGGTGGTCAATCTGGACCCAGCAGCTGAGCACTTTGACTACCCTGTCATGGCAGGTGAATACACAATGTGTTTACCGGTACTTCACAAAGATACTCTCATTTAATTAGAAAGCCTAGAGCTTAGCTGTATATAACCGATAACAATGGGCTACCAAATAAGGATGTAACTGGGTTAAGGTAAAAATAATACATTGAAATAATTTATGCCATGTTTAGATTGTGTTTAGATGCTGTTTTAGGCCTAGTTTAAACACTCTGAAGCACTAGGTGGGTAGGTAGATGAGTCAATTCACCCAACACCCTGTACTTGGACAGTTTAGTGTGATCACAGGCATTGTAATAATAATCTCACCTATACTAAAACAGCACAAAACAATACCCTATATAAGATATATTATATCAGGAAGCCCTTCTGTACACATTTACAGGGGAGAGAGAGATAAAATCAAAGGTTTTGAATTGTATGTTCATATTTGTTAGTTGGTATTATGCTTTAACATATTTGTATTCTTTTGATCTATGTAAATCCACATAATAACCTGTTGTATCTGTTTCCTAAGACATTCGGGAGCTCATCCAGGTTGATGATGTGATGGAGGATGATTCTCTCAGATTCGGCCCTAATGGAGGCCTGGTCTTCTGCATGGAGTACTTTGCTAACAACTTTGACTGGTTAGAAGAAAGCCTGGGTCATGTAGAAGATGACTACATATTATTTGACTGCCCAGGTAAATATCCCAGCTGATGCATAATGAAGCCAGTGCACAGCTGGCTGAGAGTTTGCCCATTTCTCTTTGTGCTGAGGTGTTGAGTATGCCAGCAGGTAAAGGGGAGAGATTTGATGAAGCTATTCTGTTAAGACACACTGCTGTGCAGTTTTGACAAGTAGCCTCTTTTCCAGGTCAGATTGAACTTTATACACACCTCCCTGTAATGAGACAGCTTGTGGAGCAGCTCCAGCAGTGGGAGTTTCGGGTCTGCGGGGTCTTCCTGGTAGACTCACAGTTTATGGTGGAGTCTTTTAAGGTAACAACCATTTTCCTTTTTAATTTAAACAAACCAAATTTTTGCAATAAATTGCAGTTAATGTAGTAATGGCAGTAAACCAGAAGTCTCGCACTCCTTGTTCTTTAACTGCAGTTCATTTCAGGAGTCATGGCTGCCCTGAGTGCCATGGTGTCATTAGAGATTCCTCAAGTAAACATTATGACAAAAATGGACCTGCTCAGTCCCAAAGCCAAGAAGGAAATTGAAAAGTAAGTTTGATGTGAGTGCAGTACAACAATGTAATGTGTGTTCAGTTTGCATAAAACCTGCAGCAATGAATCCCCTTAATGTTGGTATTAAAACACAAGTACAGGAAGGTTTTATAGTGATAAAGGTTAGTGTGACAAAGTTATCTTTCAAATTTTAACTGTAGTGTTTGAAATTCTCTTATTTAAAAGTTCTTGATTAATCTTGGTCATGGTGTTTTTTGGAACCTAATAAAATAAGTCATTTTATTAATTCTCAAAAAGATTGTAAATCACACAATAATTGCCTCTTGATACAATACACATTGTGTTTTTGTTCTCTTCTTCTATAGGTACCTGGATCCAGACATGTACTCAATGATGGAAGATAACTCGAACACCATCAGAAGCGCCAAGTTCAAGAAGCTGACTAAAGCCATCTGTGGTCTGGTAAGTGAAGTCCTTGATTTGATACTGCTTTCAGTTTTGGATCTGAATTTTGTAATAAGATCATCTGTGTGTCCAGATCGATGATTACAGTATGGTGAGATTCCTGCCTTTTGACCGCACTGATGAGGAATGTATCAATATAGTACTGCAACATATTGACTTCTCTATACAGTATGGAGAAGACCTGGAGTTCAAGGAGCCAAAGGTGAACAAATGAACTAAAGTAAAACACTAGAAAGTATAATTTAATATGATGTTATATATATATATATATTTTAATGATTAATTAATTTGCTGTTTTCCATTGCTTTCCTTTTCTACAGGAGGCTGATGAAGACCCTGCTAATGTAAATTATGATGAGATTTTTCAAAGCAAAGTGGACAGCTGAGGAGTCATGAACATTTGTGTGGGAGTAGGAGGAAAAACATTTGAGGCTGATGAAGAACGAAGATACATTAAATCAAGTTCAAGTGGAGAGTGACAATGTTACTTGTGTGCAAAAGACTGACTCATGACTATCTTGTCATGTAGGCTTATGTTACGTTTTTGTTTTTCTAAGCAGTTTTAATGACTCAAGAACTTTGTGATTTCAGCTCATTCATGCCAGTTTTGAAGTTTGCAGAGTACCTTTATCAATGCTATATTTTTAAATAAAATAATATACAAAATACATAACTTGCTTAGATGGGTGAAGAAAAGCGATGTGTTAGCGCCCTCATGTGGATGCTACGCTACATGACATGTAGTCACTTCCTGTAAAACAAGGGTGGAACAAGCGGAAGTAGCGTCTTTTCGTGTTGGTATTTTCCTCTTGCTGAGCAGTTGGACTGATATTCATCATTCAATATGCCGGTGAGTAAATAGTACATGGTTGTCGGCAAGCATATGCGTTTATTGTGCGGTTTAGAGCAAAAACCATATAAACTCCACTGGATGACACAAGGGCCTCCGGGTTAACGTTGGCTGTGCTGAACGAGTCTCGTTAGCATAGTTGGCTAGCCACGTTAGCATCTGATGGCAGCTAAGCGATGGTGGCTATGTCAGAAATAAGTTCACTGTTGTTGCTTAATAGTTGTAAATGCTTCGTATTTTAGTGCCTATAAAGTGATATTGTTTGGTAAGGTAATAGCATGGGTGCTAACATTACAACAGAGGTGTCTATTAGCAGAGGTGTCTATGATGATGTCTGGCAGAAATGTACATTATAGATGATAAATGAGTGAATAGGCAACTTGTTTTTTGCTTGTTTTTAGGCGTATCATTCAAACCTGATGGTTTCCGACACCAGAATGGTGGGGAATATGGCTTTGCTGCCTCTCAAAACCCAGTTCAAGGGACCAGCCAGAGGAGACGGTAAGTCTTCTCGGTCATTTAAATTGCCCCCAAAGTGGAGCCAACACATTTTGATCACAGAAACACACGAACTGTTTTTAACTTTCAGTGGCATATTCACTTGCACATGCCAGTTTTCTCCTGAGTTCATAACATATGCCAAGTTCCTGATTAACGAATCAGCTTCATTTCCATATATGGCCTGAAGAGTGAAGTTTAACTTCTTCATGCATCTGGTCTGAAACTCAGTTCCCAGCTTCTGTCTGCAGGAGAAAACGTGTCAGATTAGCATCTGTATGTGTGTGTGTGTGTGTCATCTAAACATTTGGCAATTTACAGACTAGAAGATTTGATTCAGCATCACTTGGGGCAGTTTCTCAGTAGCCTTTATATCACAAATCAAAAACAAAGGTGTTTGCATATGTGGCAGCCCAAACAGGAAATGGCTCTCTGTACTGATAAACACCTATAACGTTTTACATCTAGTATATTCTTGAATACATCATATGTGTTCATTTGAGACCCTTGTATTTAGTGACACTTTTTTTTTTTTTTTTTTTTTGCAATTTCAGGCATAGATTCAGATGTCATTGATGAGGCACTTTATTACTTCAAGGCCAATGTTTTCTTTAAGAATTATGAAATCAAGGTAAGAAATTTGCTGCTTCCATTTATCCTTTCTTTAAGGTGACCAAATAGTCTAAAGAAAATGCCTGTAGACATTTGACTGAACCAAATCCTAGCAAAAATAGAAAAAGAAGTGTAGAATTTTTAAGATGTTTAGGTGAGGGACAAGTATGTACCTTCCCATCTCTGTGCCTTGGAGCAGATGTGTACTTGATTCTTCAACACGTCCCAACTTGTTTGTTCTAGTTCCCCTCAGTACTGTTTATTTGCTCAGGATTCATATGATGCAGTCCTATACTGTTCAGACCTGGCTGGAACTGTACTACTGACATTTGTTTTAGAAAGAATACACAGTTTTCAGTCTAATTCTAGGTATTTCAGCCAGTTTTGTACGTTTCTTTCAGAACGAGGCAGACAGGACGCTGATCTATGTCACACTCTACATTTCCGAATGCTTGAAGAGGCTACAGAAGGTAAGTTGCATATGGCTGACCATATGTTTTTGAGGGAGTTATTAAATTATATGTAGAATGTGAATTGTTTTTCCAACATGTAAGGATCCTTTACATTGGCGTATGTATGGCTCTTTACAGTGCAGCTCCAAGAGCCAGGGAGAGAAAGAGATGTACACTCTGGGCATCACAAATTTCCCTATTCCCGGAGAGCCTGGCTTCCCTCTTAATGCTATGTATGCAAAACCTGCAAACAAGCAGGAAGAAGGTAAAACCCAGCATCGTATACTAATTTTAATACCTACAGTATTGGGCTAATGAGGAAGAAAAAACAAAAATGCACGAGTCTTGCTGAATTGGACATTTGTCCTGATTGTTAGCAGTGAATTGCTGAGGGCTGTTAATGCTGTTTCACTACACTGTACTCACATGAAGTGCTGGTTTTCTTGTACCCTTCTTCTTTTTCTGCTGATTCCCAGCCTGAAATAATAGCAGTGCTGACTAAGGTCCCATGAGCTTTAAGGATCTGAGGCTAGAGGTGCTGTTTCATGCTTGTTGGGTGTCCTTCGGCTTCTGTATTTTCTGGGCTCTTTTTATTTTTTCTGGGGTTATTAAAGGTGGGAGGTGAACAATTTAAGCAGTGGCTAAGGACCCTTTCACTGTTTTGAAGTGGCAGCAATGAAAGATATTGTATGATGCGCCATTTATTATATAATGGTGTTGATGATGCTTTTCCAGAGACTATGAGGGCGTACCTGCAGCAGATTCGCCAGGAGACTGGTTTGAGGCTATGTGAGCGTGTGTTTGACCCCCAGACAGACAAACCCAGCAAGGTGAGTTCAACCTCTTGAAAATAACACAATTACAGCTTTATATGTACATTACAAATGCCAATTGCGATTTCTGATCTGGTTTCAAGTGGGGTGCACTGGTCACAGCAGCTTGATCCAGATCGCAGTGTTTAAGTGATAACTGTCAGGGTTAATGTAATTTTCATTCAGAATGTTAACTGCATCTTTTGTGGTTTAAGGTGTAACAGATCAGAATGGAAATCGAGGCTTACTTGTTAGAAGGGAGGGATTGAAGGGAAATTTTAGTTAAAGCTGCTTCACAGGCCTCAACAGTTGCATGCAGGGTGCTGTCTAAACAATCTAAATGCTAATATACTGTGCCACATGCTGAGTACAGGGTCCAATAGCATATCTGCGCTAACATGATCGGTATCTTGTGACTAATGACCTGTGCGAGACCTAGTTGCTTTTTTAATATTCTTGCCACAGGTAGTTTGACTGCAACAGCTTCAGAGACTTTTTCTTAACAGAGGTTTTTATTTTCTTCCAGTGGTGGGTGTGCTTTGTCAAGAAGCAGTTCATGAACAAGAGTCTGTCAGCTCCTGGACAGTGAACAACTCAGGACCCTCGGTTTCTCTTCTACGCCTGTGAGCTGGATGGAGGCTTCTTTGGGTGGGGAGGGAAGGAACTGCATTTGTGTTGCTGAAAGATGATTTTATACTTTGAGTTTAAGGATATGTCTTTGGTTGTCTGGGTGTTGATCATATTGAGCTGGTGCTTCATTCAATAAAGGAGTCAGAGCAAAATAATATGGCACTGTTTTGTTCTTACTGCACATTACAAAGTATTTCTTTTAAATGATTATGAAAAGTAGCTCTGAAGGAAATAAAATCTGAAAAAAGGTCTTTCAGTGATCTGAAGACAACTTAATGAAGTTGTATAGCAGAGAGGTAAAAGCACTTGGACCAGAACAGTCAATCTCCACACCAAGCTTTATTCTTTTTCACACTCTTAACAGTCCTCAAAAGTGGCTACTGCTGCATACCTGTTAACTCATCAAATACTGTCCTTACTAGACATGAAATTACTACTGCTCAGCCTCAATGCGTCACTTTATCAGGAGGTTTTGTGGGTAGTGGCTGAAGTACTACTGAATGCTACCTCTCTCATATGAAAGGTGGATGCATTTTCGCTGTACTAGGCAATGACAAGGACAAATGGTTTATATTCACATAGCTAAAAATGTAGCATGTTCATTACAAAAATACTTTTTTGGTTTGTTCACAAGAGTTTTCTCTGTGGTCACAACACGCCTTCAATTGCAGTCCTTACCCAAGGCAAAGTTAAGGCAGCGCTGGGTGACAAGTTCCTGGAAAGGAGCACTCTGCAGGATACTTCAGATGTGCAGGAAAGCCGGTGTCTGTACCTCTAGCTCTTCACAGACTTCAAATACTATAAAATTGCATAATTGATTAAACAACAGACTGGATGGCTCAGTGTAGCAGGTTGAAAAGAAAAATAACAGTCTCCAAGGTTGACAATATTCAAAAAAATAGCCTCACTCTAAATAAATAGGTAAATATAAGTAAACAAACTTTAGATATTGTGCATTTATCAGATGGGATTTGGATCTGGAGTTTCTTCAGAAGTCTGAGTATGTACATAACTAAAATAAGTATAGGCTATATAATGTATCTTCCTGTGAGTGAAATGCTGATGACTAAGCAGTTTCTTGTGTATCTGATGAGAAGTGAAAAATAAAATGGGAACTTTTGGCAGCCAGAATGCTGCAGCCATTCAACAATATTCATAAACTACTCCCAAAACTGAAAGACAGAAATGAATAGAGAAATAAGACACTGCTCAAAAATGCACAGCTGATGGTACTTAAATACTAATGGGTTTATAAACTTTTTTTTCGGGTGACAGTTTGACGTTGATAAGCTTGTGCCACATGGTCTTCTAAGCTGACTTAGGTCTAACCAGTTGTTAAATCCCCTGCGCAGTTCCAACCTAAAACAAAATGTACATCTTAGTTCAGTTCTTAACTGGCTGAAATTGTAAAAGTAAGGCATAGTTTTACAATAAAAAGATGTCACCTAACTGAGCAGCAACAGCAACTTCACACTTCCATTCCAAATTACAGGTACAATGCAATAAAAAAAATGAATATTTACTGAAAGCAACTAGGGGTGTGACGATACACTTAGCTCACAAGACGATGCATTAATTCATGAGAACAAGATGAGACAATATTTGAACACCTTTAAGAAAGCTGTAATGATGAAATATATGACCAGAAAAAATGTATTTTATTTGACTGAAAATAGCCAAATGCAAAGCAATGCAGGTGCATTTTGAAATGTTTTTACTAAATATCTTGTAATGAACGTCACTTCAGCAGGGAGTTGTGTTTTTACCGGAACAGTGTGAACGTCCACTAATGTGAACGTACTGTCACACTCCGTCATACCGGCCTGGTTCTCTTATGTACCGACATCGCAAGAAAGCTTTTGCCTCAAAGAGAAGTATCGTCAAGTTTTAGTATTGCAAGATCCTATAGCACAAGATGTGGTCACACCGCAAAAAGCGACAATATCTCAATCATTTCTTCACATGTCCAGAATACATCTCACTGTGTGACTGCACTAGGATAAATCCTGACAGGTGGTTGTACTTACTGTGTTGATGGCTGGAGTGGGGTCTTAGTCAAAAGCCATCTCTTGACTCCTCCGCACACAGCGTGCAACCTTTTTCTTAAAAACTGTAGGATCGTCCCTCCACTCTTTCTGCAGGGTGTAACATATATAAAAACTTTTATTAACAATCTCAGTGTAAACCTTAACTTCCTTGTGCATCGTTTCCTCCTACTTCATGGCCACATATTTTGCACAAAATGTTCAAAGCAAAGCTGAGTGATACATGTTGACTTCTATTCAAACTTAACTTTGAACTACTGACTCAGGTGGCAATCTGCCCTCCCAGGGATCTGCGTCACTCAGCCCACTTGTTTGGTACTAAACTGATAGTACCAAACAAGTGGTACATAACTGACTTATGCTGGCCTTACACTAGACGACTATGATAAAACTCAGAAAAGACTTTAAAAGCCTAAAGTCTGAAACCCTCTCACATCTGAAGAATGTGTCAGTGTTTTTAGTCATAACTGATTTTGCAAAGACTGGGGATCGTGCAGGGTCACTATCTGCAAGACTGCAACTAGATTTCTGTTGAGACTACTTCCCATGTGCTTCTGCGTTTGGCTACAGCTACACTTGTGTGCACAGTGTTTTGCTTGGAAAAAACAGCCACAAAAAAGAGAAGACACCACAGAATGTGAACGTGACCCTGATTGACTAAAAGGGGACACTGAGGTTTATCCATCTTTTCTCTTTCTCCACTCTGTGATGATACATATTGGATGACACATCACACACACTCTTGCTCACTCCAGAATTCCACCAGTTTCTCTTCCTTTGTAACGGCCCAACAGAACCCTGCATTCTAAGGCATGGAGTCACCGGAGTCTCTGCCATACTTACCACTGGTTCTGTGCCTGCTATGCTGCTGTTTGGTACTGGAGAGAGCTCAACTATTGGTTGTTTGTAAGATTCACGTCACTGTCTGCATGTTTGATTTTATCAGAACATCAAGAAAAAGACTTAAAATAGCTTAAAACACCAAACGACTGAGATGTTAGGAGCACTACCCAACAGGAGCAAGACACTTATTATTTATTATATTTCGACACTGGAAATTTGTCTGACATGAAATTAATTAAAAATTCACTAGGCCTAAGGCCGGCATTATTTGAAGTGTTTAGATACTATGCATATTTATTGCTGATTTAAAAAAAAAAACTATGACAAACTAACCCCAGCTTGAGAACATCTATATGTGTGAAAGAAGGTACTTACAGCTGCATCTACATTAGCAGGAGAGTCTCCATTGGGATCTGCCAACATGGATATAACACTGATCATGATAGTCTCCACTGTATGGATTGGCAGCCAGCGCTCTTCAGGCCTCTCATAGCCATACTTGTCCTCGCCAGGTTCATGCAGGATAGAGATGCAAACATCGCCATTTTTTGCCACTAAAAAAACAAAACAAGACAAAAACGAAAGACAAAAATATTTCTCACAAGTTTGTACAATTCTAAGCAAATACACCTGAAAACCAAACAGACTGAAAATCATAACTGTAGCTGCACACTTAATATAATGACTGCTTCATTTGATTACAATGGCAACCGTACCTGTTATGATTGCTTGCATGCAATTTTAAGATACTGATAAACAGAACTTGTCCTTATAAATTTTAAAATGAACATAATTGCAATGGAAAAGTAACCTATAAATAGCTGTTATAGTAATTTTCAGCACTTTCTAAAAACAAAACATGTATTAAAGCTCTCATAAAAATACTGCAGTACAAAAATACATTTGAAGTGAAACCTGAAATATAACCATGTTTTAGTTACACTAAGTAACAGCAATATTTACACACTTAATGGTCATTTTCTTTGCAATTATCAGAAAATGAATCATTTTTAATACTTTGATTAAATTAATGAGAGATACAGTGGTCTGGGAAGTTGGTTCTTGCCATTTGGATGCCAGATTTCTGTGATGAACTTCATCTTCGGGGGCCTCAAAGGATAGTCACGGGGAAAGGTTAAGGTAGCTTTGAAAAAACCGCCTTCACTGCAAATGAGAAAGAACATGTGGTTAGGATTCACACTGGGGATTTCAGTGAAGTTACAAATCAACTACAAGCGAATGCAAGTTAAAAGGCGAATATTCCTACTCACAATAACGTGTCCTGAGGTCCGATGACGACCACTTCCCATTGATAGATGTCATCATCATCCACAAGACCTGCAGAAAATCCTTCCACTGGGTTCTTGTTGAGTTCTGAAATTTGATATGGAAATAGTCCAATTTAACTCTTTAACTGAAATTTGAATTGTGGCAGATAAAGCACATCAACATGGGGTGTAAGTGCTTCAGATTACTCATACAATGGACTGGGAACAAACTCTCAACGATTATTACTGGCTATTATAGGTCAAGTTCACCGAGTAAAATAATGCTCATGAAACAATGGTCTGACTGGTGATTTTGAAATACCGTCTGTGGTTATTGAGCAACAGCTAACGTTAGCCTTACAGTCATATGTTGGCTAACAACTGGCACGATGATACACACGCTTTTCAAATGCTGTCACTATTATCTGAAGGGGAAAAAACGTAGAAGAGCAGCCAAATGAAACGCAGCTGTTACTCCGTGATTGCTAATATACAGTAAAAATACCTTAAAACAAGCAATACGTTTAGAAGCACTTACCTGCTAATTGTTTACGTAGTAACAACGAGGACTGTTCCGTCATTTTACAGTTATCTCTTTTTTTAAACTATGTTATTTGTATCAACTAAGGCCAAGTAACTGTCAGCACGGTCGCAAAGTAGCTGAAACGCACGGTACACACTCAAACATCAAATGAAAAAGCCAAAAACACTGAAATTAGTGTACGTAAAGCTTTATTTTGCCCTCAGTAAAATCTTTCAGGCAAACCTTTCCTCCAGATTGTGCACTACCTCCAATAATATACAATATTTTAATGAAAGAAAGCGTCAAAATTATGGTAATGGATGAGGTATTGGTTTGTTAATCTTGGCAAAAGTACATTATATCTCACACAGCCAATGAAGTGATGCCTGTAAGAGTTTAACTAGGGCATAATAATGCTCTGACAAAATATTTCTTCGTGGTTCTTCGTGGGCAACAGGTTATGCTATATCCAAATTAGAGAATTACTGCCTCTAGCGGTGATTATAAATACTACCATGTTTTCCTAGACTGGTGTGGATGATCTTCACTGGTCTGTACAGGGGACCACAGCCACTGTACCACAAGTCCTTCAGTGGCAGGGAAGACATTCACATATCCAGATCACTATGTATGGAAATTTAATTTACAATTATTATTTTACAAAATAAATTCAAATTTGAAAAGTCTCTGACTATGTTTCCGCTGGCCTTACTCTGGTGAAAAACGAAAATCAAATGTACAAAATGTATAAAAATCTGCAGGTGCAGCACTCCAGTTTTGCTGTAACCTTTCATACAATCATAAATTATTTGTATTTCCATGATCATCCTTCTTTTTCCTCTCTGATGGATCTTTTTCCAGCTTTGGTAACAACCATATTGTAATTCCGAGCCAGCAGCCTGAGTGACCTTTCTCCACCTCGCTTTACTCTAGCACTTCCATCTCCCCACTTGCTACACTCCCAAAGCTGCCTTTTTTGTTCAATTTCTGTTTCTGTGAGTGAACATATTGTATGCTAATATAGCTTCATATATCTCCTTGTGGCCTAATATATATCTTAATGGTATTTCAAACATGTATACCCTGAGTGAATAGCAGTACAAAATTTAAACATAGCTTTTACAGTTTTAACACATTAAATTACATAAAGCAACATATCTGAACCAAGCTTGCCTGTCCAGCTTGCCAACATTTCTCCATTATTTAAAGAATTACATCCACTATGAACGTTATGTGACATCCTTTCCTGGTTTTAAAATGGAAAAATCCTTGACATTTAGCATTACATCATTCAGTCTCTTTATAATTCATTACTTAGATGATGTTCTGTCAGCTTTGCACTGCTTAAAGCAGTTCGTCTAGCAAAAACAAAGCTTGGATCAGAGTTTTCCTAATTTATCACACACTGGATTTCCTTAAAATGGTATTCCTCCTCCTCATCACCTTAGTATTTACTCAACCTTGATATGAATGATTTTCTTTACATACTGTACAGTATGTTATTTTTCCTCAGTGTTGTGGTAATGATATCCCTTTCTTCAAACCATCCATTTTCTATACTGCTTATCCCTGAATAGGGTCATGGGGACCTGGATCCAACAGTGGCCAACAGCTGACAGTGGGCGAGAGGCATGGTACACCCAGACTATCATAGAGCGAACACATAGATAAACAACCACACACACTGGCATTCATACCTATGAACAATCTAGAGTTGCCAATCAACCTAAGCTGTATGTCTTTGGACTGTGGAAGGAAGCCGGAGCACCTGGAGAAAACTCACACAGGGAGAACATGCAAACTCCACACAGAAGGATGCTGGTTCCAGCCAAGGCTCGGACCCAGGGTCTTCTTGGTGAGAGGCAATCGTGCTACTGTGCCACCCTCCCTTTCTTCTAATACCATACTATGCCCAAGTGTTTCATGACCTCACAGATTTAATTATAGTTTCCAGAACACTGCCCTTAACCTTTTATACTCTGCTTCCTAGGCTTTATTCCTTTCACCATCTACATGCTTTCATTCTTCCTTACCATGGTGCAAAAAACTGTAAAGTTAATCCTCAAAAATATGAACAAATTGTTTAATTTCTTGCGTGGTAAAGTATACACCATACCCACACTAGGTGTCATTATTTTACACACTGACTAGCATCCTTACTGACATCCTGTCTGTAGGCTGTTCATTGACTAAGCCCTCTGTATTTCCTTTATATATACAGTATACTATAAGACAACTGCTGACTCCTCCTGGAAGTTCCCTGCTGCTTCAACTAATACTCCAATCAGCTCACTTCTTCTACTGACCTGTTTGTCTTTTGCCCACCGGCACTCATCATAACTTCACAGAAAATGCAATGCTTTTAAACAAATATGTATCAGGAGGAATTTCTACTTGGATTGGTTTTGAGGCTGGTATTTTCCTGCACATTCACAGATCCATTTTTTTTTGTATGATCCTTTCAGCACTGGATCCCTGAACACTACAGAAACATTACCAATCCTCCAACTTTTACAGGTCTGTAAGAAGCCAAGACTGAATGATGATGACAGGCAATATGCACAAGCACAGAGGAGGGAGACCTTAAAAAAAAAAACACTTGAATTCCAATCTGAGTGACAGTGGTTGCATGGTCACATATCAAATACGAATTTGTTCCAGGACCACATATGGAAGTGGCCCAGATCACATTTGAATAAATACAATTTGGCCGGATGCAGATAAAAAAAACATGCTGATTAAAAAGTCCCTTCTAACACATTTATATTTTGCAGTGAAGCAATGAAGACAGAGAAACAGACAAGGAATGATTCTAAGGAGACAGTGTAACATCTATTTTACAACAGAATGTAATAGGTCTTTTGGGAAATGTGGTTTTACTTTGAGTGAGAACAATACACCTGACAGGTGCTTTACTTACTGTATATGTCTCATTTGTAAAGGTTAATGCAATTAAATACTGTATCATTATGGTATGATACAGTACACTGATGTTTAAAATGTTGCATGCACATGCCTCTGTGCATATTATTAAAGACTGAACTGAAACCAGAGGAAAAAGAGACACAAAGCTGTGTCTAAATGCAAGACATTTGTTGCATGGATTTGAGCTGTCTTAATGCTGTTCTGAGGTCGAAACCACACTGGAGTATCGTGTTGATGCTCTTTTAACTCAGTGAATGAATCAGTTGCTAACCCAAACCTCCTAACTTGAGAATTAACAAGGAAATGAAAGTTAGACCTGGGGCCGGAAAGTACCTGTGAGTGAATTATAATTGTAGAAGCCTCAATCCTGAAAATCAGATATATGATCCTCGTATTTTCAATAAAATGTAATATACTTTTCTGACAAGAAAAAGACTGAATGGTAGCTTGGGCCTGGTTCTGAGAATAACCGGAATTATTTATGTTAGTTTCAGCCTGAATGAAACTAGATCTTGTCAGCTCTAGGGACAACTTTACAGCGAAGACCATTTGTTATGGATTAGAAACTGAATTAATTTTTGAACACTTATGTCAGGCATGTGTAACCTGAAACCAAGAAAGCTAGAAGTCACACATAGAGCTAAATTTCACCCTTTCCCATGATTTCATACAAATAGTCATATCTTTAAGAACCCAGACCTTGTGTAAAAAAAAACAACAACCTCCAAACAAAATCTTTAAAGAATGTGTTTGGTGGAGTGTCTGGTTCTCTGAACTCACTGTGTAGCAGTATCTTTGAGTGCTAAAAGGAAAATAACAAGCCTAAGCCTGGTCCTGCTGCTAATGAAGTAGTACTGATGGACCAGCTCTTGCTGATTCACGTGTTATTCCACATGTTGTATATGACCCTATCATTCATGAAAATATGGCCAAATCTAAACTGCAGAAATCTTTGTTGACCAAATCATGTTCACATGTGACAGATGGTTTGTTTCTATAGATCTGTCCGTTACTTGTGTAAGCAAACTAGATGTTGTTTGGAAAATGTTCTGCTCATATGTGCTGACATTGTCACTGCAGCCTCCATTTAAATGTCTTGCAAACTATCTTGTTTAATGTTGTCTATTGCTGATATTGTTATTTTGATACACTGAATTCCTGGTGTGGAAAGATTTGTTTATAGATATAACCTGTGCAGTAATTCCTTTGGTTAAACAAACCGCACCTTTGTAAACTTTCTGTAAATTTATAATTTCAGGTTAGTGTACATTTTCTGAATTTATTGAAGATTCAGCTTGTAGAACAAATCAAAATAGTCAAAAATGACAAGAAATGATATGCTTTACTGATGAAACTGCAAAATAGTGTGGTTGCAGAAAGTGACTCTCGTGGTGCCAAAGCAATTAGTGAAAAGGTTGTTACTACTATTGCACTGAGAGCCAGTGGGATTTCCCACTGTCTTGGGACCATGATAGTTGTAAAAAAAAAGGTCACAGTTATTTGCTGCCTGGAACCAACGGTGTATATTTTTTGTGAACCAATGTCAATTTTGAACTTTGTAGGAAACCAAGCACAATAATTAATAAAGCCTCAGGGGTGTTGAGTGTATGTGCCCACCGTCATCTGTTTGTTTTATCAATCTGTGACACACACGTCAAAGGTTTTGCCATGAAATGTGTAGCACACCATCAGCATTAAGAAAACCATTGATTTTAATGACCCTTTTGCCTTTCCTCATTCAACAGTGTTATTTATGTACATCTACATGTAATGCAGTTTTTATGCTTAGGATGTGGAGTCCCATTTACTGGCTCAGCTGTTTTTAGCCAGCACTTAAGAACACATTTAATGTTTGTTTCTGTAGATATCCATAAAACTGCATTTTTAGGTTGGAAAAAAAAGTTCAATCTGGATCAGTATTAATCATTGGTAGTTACATTTATAAGAATTCATTGACCCAGCAGTCTTTGTTTAGAGTGCAAATGTTTCTAATGTGAACCTATACCACTCTGATGACTCTTTATTTGAGTAGTAAGGTTATAACACAAACTCTCACATGCAGCACTGTTTTAGCACAAACTGTTATTCCATTATAATAGGAAGCTATTTGGAAATCCAGGCAATATGTGTTTTTATTATCCTTTGTTGATTGTTTGGTTTTAAAATGGGAACCCTCAAGTATTTTTTTTCCAACTGCACAGGATCCTGATTAATTTCTATCTTTGCTTTGAATCATGAATCTGTTTTCATGTGTTTCTTAAAACACTGTGGGGGTTTGAAGTGACTAGTTTCTTCTGTGGTGTTGCCAAATACCTCACATACATGTATTTTACTAAGGAAATTTGTTTTTCATGATACCCCTTGACTGATTTTGAAAACTGATATTCACTTCAGATGGTCCCCTTGCTTTTGTCTTTTGGTTGAGGACATGAAGTGAAGGGGGAAAGGCTCTCACCACGAAGAGAGACTTACAGAGAGATTTTGAGGTGTGGTTTTCTATAACAGTAATTTTCACATGTATCTAAAGCAAAGCATTCTGATATGAATTACATGTAGATCATATTTTATTTTTTTAGAAATATTGTGTACATACTATTGACAAAAAGTCAGTATTTCTGTGCTCTTTTCATTGTCATTTTTGTATTCCTTTGAGTGCCACACAACACACTCTGGATAATAATGGCTTTAATATAAGAGCTACATAGACTTAAACCAGTCATTACTGAACTCAGGCCACATTGGGTTTCTGAAGTAAACAAGATTATATTTGTAAAATAAATCTCTCCAATGACATCATATTAGCTCATTTGCTGTTATTAGCTTTTGACAGGGTTTATATAAGAGGGTTCAGTTCCTTTGTTTGGGAATTTATATAAACTGTAATTTTTTTCTTTATTTATTTAAATGTTTTATTTTTACTTTTATTTTTACCAGGAAGTCCCATTGAGATCACGATCTCCTTTTCAAGGGCGACCTGGCCAAGATAGCAGCCAATCAAATTTACAGCATATTAAAATTCAACACATACAACACAATATACAAAAAAAATCTATTCACAATGGAAAATTCATCTATGTGCTTAATAGATCTCAGTGCTCAACCACCAACTAAGAAAATGAACATATCTTGGAAAAGACAGACATCAAGAATAAATACAAAAGTAGACAAACTGTCAAAGTATTCAAATAGATTCAGTTATGGTCATACTTTAAAACATGTTGCACCTTTGGAGACTTCTGATGATGCTGCTGATTAAGGATTGAGATTAGTTGTGAGACGGGAGTGCATATACAGTAAGGCCATCTGATGCTAGTATTCACATTGTCTTAAAAAAGAAGCAGTTAGGCAGGGTTGTCTGCATTATGTTGCTGTAGCACGCTGTCATGAGCACCTAGATTTTGGTGTGCATTCTACTGTGTGAGAAGAAAGACATTCACTTTCCTTTAAAATGGTGTCCTATTTTAAAGTCCATTACTGCATACATTATGTACTGCAGGTTGATGTTGGCTTTCAATAGATGGCAGTGTGACCCACGTTTTAATATGTGGATGAGTTTATGGATGAATTAAAGGTTACAACCCAAAGTTTATGTGATTTGAATTAACAATCTGATAGTTTACCTTTATATGTATATTGTCTCTGTAGAGAAAGTTGCTGAGAATGCAAATTTCTGTGCAATCCTTATAGACAAACACATCAGAGAGGAGCCTACTAGAACCACTAGTGCTTCCTGTAAAGTAAATGTGAGAGATAAGAACATCACTTTCTGTGTGATCATCTGGGGAACTGCACTGGCAATGTTGCAGTTGCATAAGAGATTTTCTACATTTTCATAATAACTGGAAAGTTTCTCATTCTGAAAATGTGGACTACACATTAAAATGATTTATTGTTGGTGCAGGCTTACAGGCCCAGTATTTCTCAACAGGCAATAATTATTCATTATATGTATGGCAGCTATAATGGGAACAACACAAACAATGACAAGTTAGAAATAGCTATAATTTTAATGATGAAGTGTCAAATTCCAATTTTATCTATCTATCTAAATAGATAGATAGATACAGTAAATGGATATATCTGTATAGATAGATAGATAGATAGATAGAGAGAGAGAGAGAGAGAGAGAGAGAGAGATATTTGATGATGTTTCCTAATTTAATATTTGACAGCTCTGTGTAACTGGCCAGTGTGTGTTTTATTTTCACATTGATACACCCTGCTTTAAATAATGGAGTAGTAAATCCCCCAGGGACAGCACTACACCCTGCATGGCTGATTACATCCTGCTTTGATTTAAATGCACTCATCCCCCACAAACATCCTTGGACCCCCACTCCCCATTTTCTGCCCGGAAATTAGTGAGCCAGTCAAAATGATTAACAAATGGCTGGTAAATCAATCAAATTTTGTCACTGTCCAGACAACACATCACATTTAGGGTTCCAATATCGCTCACCATATTATGGCAGTTTCCCAGTATTTAGTTATTTATTTTTCTATTTGTCTGCTTTGAATGACAAAGAAATAAGAAAGAAAAAATAATTTCTCCTACATAAATCAAATACTTTCTTTTTCTCTTGTGAAGGGAAAAGCTTGATATCTCACTACTTCAGGTTTCTAAAATTGCAGCTTAACCAGCCAAATAAATAGCTAAATAAAACCATGCTTTGGTTGCATTGGTCACAACTCATTTTCATTGTAAACTCATAACCTGTGATGGGATGTTACAAACAGAGTTGCTGACTTATTGTTGTTATATTTTTGGTTTATGACTTATTAATGCTGAGTCTAGATTGTAACAAAAACCAAAATATCTGATGCTTGACCTTTTAATTTGACATAAATCACAGATTATTGATGAATATGACACATAATACCCTGAGAAATCAAATGAATATACTTGTATGCAAAATAGACTACTGATGTGTTTTTATTGCTTGTTGACATTTCAGTGCACAACCTTTTAAACCGTCACTGTAAATACATACAGTACTGTGAAAAAACGATACAGTGCTATTTGCTTTGTGCTCATAAAAGCCAACTGCCCTCTTACTGAACATTGTCTAGTAAAGTAATAGACCCAGAGCCCCCTCAGGCTTATGACCAAGAATAGCTGCTGTCCTGATTGTCCTCTCGGTTGGTGGCCACAAATGAGAGGCTTCGTGCGTTCAGAGTTCATTGATGTTCTTATTTATTCACTTATGCACATGCAAAACAAAGCTATGACACAGGAATTGATTAACAAGATTACAGGATGATTAGTCTGGATAATGCAACAGATTGATGTGTAAACAGGTTGAAAGAGATGCTGGGTGTGTAAAATGAGTTTACTGTTTCCTCTGAATGAGGGTTATACTTCTATATATGATTCTACTTTGGGGCAAAGCGTAATTTTGTCGTGTCACATCTGGTCTGGAAGAGAAAAGCTGTTAATCTAGGGTGCACAAGTACCATTGATTATAAGTAGAAAACCTCTTATGTCCTCTTTTTCTGCTTGTGTTTAAAATCAAATCGCTGTTAAGGGAGAAGGTGACAAAAGATATTTTTACATTTTCTGCAGTTTTCAGTCAACATTTGTTTCAGTGGTAATGATTGTTCTGGGGGAGGTTTCAATCCATTTATTGTTCTTCTGTAAAAATCCTTTCTCTGTATGTCCTAAAGATTTATTTGCTCTGAAATATGCTCAGTGACTCAATTCCTTAAAATTAATTTACCATTGATGTTTTAGAGCACACACATGAAATTCTCAAGAACAATGGGACTCAGGAGGCAGAAACAAGGTTACTGATAATCTTCATCTGAGAGGCTGAATTTTGATTTATGACTCTACAACATGTCTATGATGAACACAGGTGGTGCAATCAGAACAAGGGTTGGTGTAATTGCGTTTGGCTTGTTTCATCAAAATGTCTGCATTTAACCTTTTCTCAGAGTTTCTACAAATCTGATGAAGATCCCACTTTTTTTAAATTTCATATCTTTGAAACAAATTTCTCTTTTAAAAATGTAATACTTGTACCAAGTTAGCTATAACAGTTAAACACAATATGAGAGTGCCTGGCAACTAGCTAGCAGCTAGCTAGAAGTAATGGAGATATGGTTCAAACAAATATGTAAATAGAAATAAAGAGATTAAAAAATGGACAAATGGTTGAAATAAATAGAAATAGCCTAATAAATATTTGCAAGTGATTGCTAAAAAAAATTAATGAAGAAGCAGTTTTAACAGTCAGCATCAGTGTTGTAGTTCTCAAGTCCAGGACTCAAGGTCAAGTCCTGAAAATCAGCACTCGTGACTTAACTTGGACTTGGGCACTGATAACTTGGACTTTGACTCGAGCATTGACTGCATTTGGACTCAGAAGCTGGAAACGAGGACTTTTGTTATTGTTGTTGTTGTTGTGATAGGCCATAATAAGATATTGATATTAAAACCTGTTGGCCTGCTCCGTGCTGTATGGTACATGCTATCTTTCTATAATTATTTTAATATTTGGCTATTGTGTCACACATTTTGTAAATGGTGAGAGCTGTGTCAGCTGTGTTTAATGGTGACCTTGATGACCCAGACTTGGGTAATGGGGACTTGACTCAGACTATTCTTTGGTGACTCGGACATGACTCTGACTTGAACTCTGGGGACTCGAAACTTACTTAGACTTGAGGTTCAGTGACTTGACTACAGCACTGGTTGGGATAGTGATTCATAAATGATTGAAAAAGTAAAAGTAATGGAAAAATAGATTAAATAGTTAATAAAAAGATTTAATGGTTGAAATGTCCAGTTCATTACAGCAACAACCTACATTATACTAAATTTCATAACATTAATAGTAAAAAAAGGAAGACATTTGGAACATAATAGATGGCACTGATGAAAGAGCAGTCATCCTGAGTTTATCTAACTCAGCTGTTGTGGAAACAGACTGACAATAGATTGGAAACCACTGATGCACAAGAAAAATCAGTTAAATAACCTATTTTCTGCTTTCTTTTTCCAAAGCTACACTGTAAACAACCATAATTTGTAAACTGGAAAGTCTCCAATTTCCTTGAGTTTAGCATATGCAATAAACTCCTGGTAATCATGAACCCTGTCAACCACAATAAGTGCGTACTCTGGTTCATGTCGAAACTTTGTCAGACAGCTTCTTTATATCCTCAAGAGCTGTTAAATGTGCGCCCCGAGATATGATTTACATATTTTAATGTGGTGTAGGTGGAGCTGTAACCCAATGAAAAAAAAAATTAAAAGTGAGAAAAGGTCATTTAAAGGCTTTTATAAGTGTGCAGTTTCACATTATTCTTTTTTCTTACAGTAGCATACCCAGTACATTTGCATGAAGCATGCCATTAAGGTGTCTTAACAGACTTTCTTTTCCTCATTTCTGCCAGTTAAAGCACATCTAGCATACTCCTAATTACTATAGAAATGTTAGGGGACTGCAGAAAGAAGGAATTAGAAATCCTAAAGGCTTTTGGCAATTTTGGCTGCTTCACTTCTTGAAAATCAAAAGATCCATATGCATATATAAATTGGAGTCCAGGAGCTTGGTACTTCAGCAGTAATGGCAGGCACCCTGCAGCTCACACTTAGAATGGACTAAGTATCAGATCTGTAGATTTCTGACTGGCAGCCTGAGTCTGATATTTCTCTTCACTTGTCATTAACAATTATCTAATGCTAGCTTCAATTCAGAGGACTGTTAAGCAGCTAAAGTGGATCATGTTGTGTCTTATTTTACTGCAGTTGAATTGGGCCTATTGATAGTTAATATTCCATATGTACTGTGTAGCAGCCTGGTTCTTACCCAAAGCCATTTTTATTTTATTTTTGGGCATTCCTATGTACAAGTCTGACTGTTGCTGTTTAAAGAAACAGGATGCATGTTTATGATCAAAGACAGCCAGAGTCTCTGCCACAAATAAAAACAGCAATACTCCACCTAGCTGTTTTTACTCTGCCTTCTTTGCATCATGAGGCTCTTCCCCTCCAGCCTTGTTTTGTGTGGATTGAGGAGAGGACAAAATAAAGGCGACTGCTGCAATTTCATCCCTATTGGCCCTGTGGCAAATTGGCCCTTTATCAAACAGGGGCCTCATCTATCAAGGAGAAGACGGGTATTGAAATTGCCCCACCAGCCACAAATCAGACCAATGGATCGGCCTTTATCTCAGATAAGGCCGTCATCACTCTCTAGTGGCTGCAAGGG
Organism: Monopterus albus; assembly: GCF_001952655.1. NCBI lineage: Eukaryota > Metazoa > Chordata > Actinopteri > Synbranchiformes > Synbranchidae > Monopterus > Monopterus albus. Next base: position 1,223,057 of record NW_018127982.1, read on the forward strand.
GAGGAACCGAACCATTTAAGAGTTTATCCTGCATCTTTTTACTGCTGAATGTGGCCTGCTTGACCTCCCTGTGGTCGGGTGCAGCTGGACAAGGGCCAAACCTGTGCTTAACCTGGCTGCATGTTTAATTCTCTTTCAGTCAAAGACTCTGTTTTTTTTTTATCCTGACACGTCTTTGCTGTCTGTTTTTCACCTTTCTGCTCCTATTTTTCTTTCACCTCTAGTTTTTCTAAACTTCCTTTTTCTAATCTTCTTTCTCAGTTTTGGTCTCTTTCCCCCATTTCTTCTTTGTTCCCTTACAAACATAGCTTCTTTTATTTTTTCCACTGCTTTTTTAAAACTCCTTCCTATTGGTACCTCCATCCATTTTCTGCAGCCAATCAATGCAAATAGAAAAAGAGCATAATGAAGGCCAAGACAGATGGATGCTGTATTGTCAGCTGTGCCTCCCCAGTTTTAGATATTATTCTGCCTGATATGATTGATGGAAAGCTATGTTCAGGTAATACCTCACTCTTGGCATATTTCACACAAGCCGCTATCTGTAATAGTAAGATCTCTACATTTTCTGGCTGGCATGGTGTCCTATTGTATGGTACTGTCAATATGAATAACATAAAGTGTATTGCAACTACTATATTAAAACTGATGAAATAATTACCCTCTCCTCTGCTGCTTCATATTGACATCAAAATCCATTTACCAATAGGTCAGTGGTTGTGACAAAATTTCCAGTCAACAAGTTTTGATTGCAGAAGTGAATATGGCTGCGATACACAGCAATCATTCTAGACTGGGATCTATCATTCACTGGCACCCTTCCTAGGCAGTCAGCATCTTTACTCATCCTCTCTGATCAATTTTGTGACTTATGGGTTTAACTAAAAGCCCATCCACGATCTAATCCTCTTTTTAATAATGTTTTAACTGTTCTCCTTTTATTTGATTGGATTCAATCACAGTGCAATGAACCTACCTTGATTTTAGTCATACCCAATTGGAGACAGAGATATTATCTTTATGTGCAGATTCATTAACACAAAGCTGCTTTGTGTAACTGGGATGATTGAAAGGCATCAGACATTATGTAGGAAAGCAGAAACATGCATACAAGCGATTCAAATGATAATTTCAGCGCGTTATGCCTCATTGTTGCCGCTTTAGCTATTGTTTCTCTAAGCTATGATAACATTCTACTCAGAATAAGAGAAGGGAGTTGCATTTTGATGCTCTCTGAGAAAGAGAGCCAAGCTTGACATTGCAATCCAAATCTTTTCTTTGTTATTCATGCCACCGAGGGCTTGTATTTGTGCACATATTGAACATTTTAAATTTTCTCATTTTGTAGTGTATTCGACAGTTCCGTTTATTCCTGAGTACTGACCTGCATGGGAAGTCTATTTTCTACTTTTTCTCACAGATTCCTGGAAACACTGTACTGACCAAAGTGACTGCTGAGATCTGGGAACACAATGGCAAGTCTGATGGGAAAGAAACACAAACAGACTGTTAACATGCCTGACAGTTTACCCAAATTATCCACTGCCTCATATGGAGGTCAAAACTATAATAAGTACGGCAGGTCAAAGTGGAACTATAAAGTTGGTCTGCAACCTTTGAATATGGGTGGATATTTACAGTGCCTTTACCATTTCACTCTACTTTCCTTCCCATATAACTTTGACATGTTTCTGGCCCTATTGAACTTTTTAACAATGCTGTAGAATTTTGATCTCAGAGATCAACTTAGTGATTGTATTTTGTTGCCAAAAAAAATTACTTCAAAGATGAAACCCAAGCTGTGTTAAAATGGACAGGTTTTATTTAAGTGAAGTGACCTGGTACTTAAAGTACAGTCCCCACTGCTACCCAGTATCTTAATGTATATGTAAAGTATTTTTTACAAACACTATTTTTACGCACTTCTGGCACGTATGAAGTTGACTGCATAATCCCACTGCTTGCCCTTGGCACAGAGGGAGAAAATGGAACACCATGAAATCCTAATCAAGTTTAGTAAAAACCAGTTGTGAATTCCAAAAGCCTCATCCCACCCTTTCCCTTTGACTCAGTATGTGTGAGGTGTTATCAGTCTCGTGGGGGAAGCAGCGGAACTTTGACCTACACTGTGTTGGGGAAGGAGAAAACGGAAGTCTTCAGGGGGAAGGACACCCACACACACAATGGACACCTGCAGAAAGTAAAACAGGTCAGGACTCCAGTGGTCTGATAAGGCAGAGGACTCATGAATTAAAGAGTGGTGAAGGAAATATGACATTTTTCTTTTCCATTTGGTCTATCGGGACTATACTCGCTTGCCAGTAAAATTACCTGGAGAGAAGTTGGTCTGATAATGGACTGCCAGGGATGAGATTAACTCTAGTAATTTCTCTCTCCTTGTAAGGGCAAATTGAAATTGAAAATTCAAAACACTTTACTGCCTTCTGAAGAATTTGAGACATGGGAATTACATTATCATTATATATCATTTGTATCTGCTTAAATACTTATTTTTCTACTGTGTAAAATATAAGTAATTCTTCAGGAGATCATTCCCTATTGGATGAATATTGAATTTACAAGGCTCATTGAGCTTAATTAAAGGAGCCAATGGGAACCCGTGTTCATCAATCCCAAAAGTTTATTATGTTGACTTATATTAGGGCTTCACAGTGACATAATACATCATTTTATATGCTGAAGAGCAGTGCTTTCAAGCTCCATGGCTCCAAACAACCTCATGTAGATAAAAGGCTAAAGGATCTTTGTCCTGTTGTTTTGGGTATAAATGAGGTATTTTGTTTTGTCTTTGCTCCTTCTGCTGAGAAGCAGGTGATTAATATGGAAGTGGTAATGGCAGAGGAGGGCAGGGATGCAATGGGTCTTCTTTCTCTAATGATTGCTCTAAGTGAGTGCTGTAATGGGCTGGGGTGCCAGGGCGATGATTTACAGGACATCATCCTATCATCATGCCACTGAGCCAGCCTAGAGGGGCTAACCAGATAATTCAGTCATTCTTTTGCAGTAATATCTGAAAAAATATACCAAACACAAAATATGGGCTATACTTTATGTATTTAGATTACTCTTTTTCATTCTTGCAAAGCCAAGTGTACTTATGCATACTTATCACACAGCAAAAGATGACTGGCCTTGTTCCAAGCTAACCTTTAAATGAGAGTGTGGGTGATGCCATGGAGGTGTGTATTGGCAAAATGATGAATGGCGTTCACAGCAAGTAAAGCTGGAAGATTTTTCTTACCATAAGCCCCAAAGTTGAAACTCTAAGACGATCCTCAGAACTTTTGAGTCCAGTGTTATCAGATTCCTCTGGAGAAATATACATGAAGCAGCTATTTCACACTTTGAAAAAGGTTATAATGTCCTCCATGGGGCTTTTTGGTGGGCAAACAAAGTGAAGGGGAGCCTGAGGGGAGTAAAGGTGGGTAAAATAGTTTCTCTAATGGAGTCCTAATCTGTGGAAGCAATCTGCAGAGAGCTGCCCCTGGCTTTGCTGGTTGGGATGATGAGACAGAGGTGGCAGCATGGCAGTTATTATTAGTGGTATCATTGATCAGACAGCCACAGTGGCTAAATTGAAGAAAGATGATGCCTTCTGTCGCTCCAGCCCAGCTAAGACATGAAGACCATCAGAGTGAGTCAGGGAGGGGTTCAATGTGTACATTTGGGGAAAAAAGACAATGAGGAGTAAAGAGTGCTGTTTTCTGCTTTCATGTAAATCAACTGGGGGTTTTGGCCATAGTCCTGATGGGTGTTGGCTGTATTGGACAGATGTCATCCATCTCAAGCAATGACATGTTCCCGATCAGTTTGTGTTGTTAAGTCAGAGCACAGTCCACTTGTACTATATGAGGCGTAAACAAATCATAAGCATCTTTCCATCTCTCTCCCTGATGGTTTGCCTTTTTTGGTCCAAAGAACTTTTTTCCTGACCTCTTTTTCCTCTTGTTCTGTTCATAATGAACAGAACAATGAGCTCACTAATTCTGCCATCCTGAGTCCACCTTACCCATTTCATTTTCTGAAGCCCATAACAGAAAGAAAACTAGGCCCAAGGTAGGATGACTGATTATCATTGAGTGTGTTGGAATTTCATGTCAGAAATCCTCACCCACTCATGATTACAGAGGACTTCAAAAATGGTAAACAAAAGAGAAAAATGAACAACTAGAAGAGCCAGATTAGTAGTCTACAGCCAAGATAGTGGCTTTATGAGATTAAGGGGTGCTTTGAGGTAAATACCAGCATGCTAAGATGCTCACAGTGACAATGGTAACATGCTGATGTTTCACAAGTAATGTTTCCAATGTTCACCATCTTTATTTTAGCATGCTAAACCATTAATTAGTACTATACAGAAAGTATAACTGAGGCTAATGAGAATGTGATTAGTTAAGTCAGAGGATCACCAAAGTTACTAAAGTTCATCCTGAGGGGAATATAAATGTCATGGCAGTCTGGTATGTGTTCACATTTTACATAAAATTATACATGTGGACCTCAGCCCTGGCTCTGTTGGTGCCCTTGGTACGCTGTTGCAGTGGTGTCATACTGTTGGCATTCTCTAAGCTGAGAGTGGTTGTTCACACCTCACACTGTCGCCAAGTGCTTGCTCAAGGGGGATTTGTTGGGTTTTCCCTATGTAATAATATTGATAACAGTAAGGTCTAGGCCTTACTTTGTAAAGTGTCCTGAGATGACTTTTGTTGTGATTTGGCGCTATACAAATAAAATTTGATTTGATTTGATTGGTTTTAAAAGATTCAACAAAGTCAACCCCACTTACCAAAAAAGTTTCACTCGGAATACAGTTAAATAAGTCACAGTAATAACGCCACCAAAACTCAACTATCTTATCAGGATCAGAGATTCCATCAATAGTATGAGGTACAGAGGATCTACTGTTGTTAATGCATTTGACATCCTTCCAAAATGATTTCATATTGTTCGTTATGAGTTTTTTCGCCAAAGAGTCCGAGCTCATCTTTTGTTCATTTTTCACAATAAACCGAATGGCATATTTATATTTCGCAGTTGCACACTTTTTAAGCTCAAATATTGGCCCAGATCTGGGTTTACTGGCAAGAGCCCAGGAAGTTGTAGCCTCCCGGGCTTCAGCCTTAAATTCGGCCACATAGGTGCTCCAGCCAGGCATAGTTTTACGCTTCCCTTTATCTTTTTTAACGGCACACTCGCGTCTAACAGCGCCCGGACAATACCAAGATACATGGAAGAGATATCTGTCTTGTGGTTAGCATCTGTACAATTAGGATCATTACACATAACGGCCTCTCTAGGTAACGTGATATCGCGTCACCGCTTATCAGTGAGATTATGATAACTGGCAAGACCCTCAGGAGAAAGAGAGGACCAGTCCAAACCTCCCTGTTTGTGATTAGACTGAGTTAAAAT
>NW_018127982.1:1228556-1244155 GCF_001952655.1 Monopterus albus
TAAAGAATGTCTATATCTGCCAAAGCGGCATGTGCATCAGCTGTAGAAATGCAATGGTTGAGCCACGATGTGGTATGCCAGGCCTCACTAATATACGTAGATATATTTTTTGCTTGGTTATTCATCATTATGTCAAGCCAGATAGAAGATGTTATGAGGTATCTTATGATGTGCTTTCTTTCTGTTATATTACAGCATCATTCATGTTTTTTCCCATCAAAACCTGGGATGGCCTCTAGTATGGCAGTAGGTGTTGCGTTTTGAATGCCTCAAAAATAAAAGTTACCCCACCGAGACCAAGATGCTTAGACTAAAAATAAAACGTACTAAATGAATAAACAATTTAAAAGCATTTTTGCTTTAATGCCAGTTTCACAGTCCACTTCAATAATGAAAATCTTGTTCTGTTATAATAATAACAGTAAGGTCTAGACCTTAATATATAAGTGGCTTGAGATGATATGGCACTACACAAATATAACTGAAATGAATTGAATTGAACTGAATAGTTCTAAAGTAACCTGATCTTGAAGTGAAGTTTAATGAGTGGTGCTAATGCAGGATTGTTGACAGACAGTTGTTGTGGGCTCAGCCTGAAAGTTAATATATACAGTTTTATTTCAGTGCATTTCTTTGACTTTTATATTAGTAATAGACTTTATACACTGTCCCATAGCAGTGCAATATCTTTGTATCTTTAGAAGTCAGTATGAATAAAATCATTTTCTGCTGACAGCTTTGGCATTTATGAATAATGTAATTGCAAAAGTTTATATCCATTCAGTGAACTGAAAGTGGGATCGCAGTGGTACAAAATCAGGACAAATGGTTGTTATCAACTCAAATTTAATAAACTTAAGCTTCATGAAACTTCATTATTTTTTGCTTTGCTTTGCTAATTTTTTGTTTTTAGGATTGATTATGTTCAACCTGGATTAGAATGTCTAATATTAGTGTTGGGTCAGTAATTTGATGTTTGAAACCTTAACGGGAGGATCTCACCAGAATGATTACAGCTGACATAAATTAAATTACCAAATCAAACTTGCTGCGCTGCTCTTAATGTGGTGATTTTTGTCTTTGGCCCTCAGCCTCAGATCAGGCTGTTGGTCAGACTACTAAAACTATATTCATGCTGTTAATATTCAAGTCTGAACAAAACCTTTAATCTCCTAATCTTAATTGAAATAAACTGGTGTATGCAAAAAGAATTTCAGATTTTGAAAACAAACACTGAAGTGTTACCTCAAAGGACAATGTGACTTGAAGTTGTCACAAATGATCTTACTTTGTTATTATTACTTTTTCTGGGGATAGACATAGAGGATCATCTGTTTTGACAGTGTCAAACAGACCCCCTGAATAATGCCTTGTTTAAATGACTTAAATGTAAACTCATTCTGTGCAGGTGAACATTGTTCAAACCCACTGAATTTTATTTTTAATTGTGATAAAAATCCCTAGGTTTCCAAAAATACCAAATATGCCCATATTTTGGGGAAATGCATGAAATGATAAATACTAAATTTCAAGAAATAGCATAGCTTTAAAAACATGGCGTACTGGGTTGGAAATTTTTACAAAGTATAGAAATCACATAGCTTCCATGAAAAGCTGGAGTAGACTGATGAAGAATATACAAGCACGAACATACAAAGTACACTCTATTTGGTATTTTCAAAAAGAGTGGAATAAAACTTGAATATGGTCAATGTTAAAATAAATAAGACATTATCAAGCAAATTAAATGCTTAAAAACAAATTAAATATATATGTGAAAAATTTATGTTACAATTTCATACATTATTGAAGCTCAATCCACTGTTATGAAGTGTTATTCCATTAGTCTTATTTTCATAGTAAGAGTTTTATTGGACATCATTTTTATTTCATTATAGTAATTTTCCAAGCAGTATAAATCACGTCCAGAGGGAAAAGCTCATGCCTGTCTGGCTCAGCAGCTAGAGGGTAGAGCTGGTCTGGAGTTGAGACTGAACCCATGCCAAAGCTGTAAAGCTCACCTCTGAGTTGTCCCACATCGCAGTCGGCTCTATCCATTGTGCTGGCTCAAGACAACTCATCTGGGGCACCATGATGTGATTGCTATGAAATATACTTTGTGTCACCATGCAGGGCATAAGTGAAGAGAAAACAGGACCCTAAATGGGTTAGACTACTATTTTCTCTCTCTCTGATGACCCCAACTAATAAATTTGACTGGACCCATCAATCAAAGCAAGCTGAGTCAAACCTTGTTTACATGCTGGAATACACTCTTGACAGTTAGGTCTTTGTTTTTGCTTCAAGCGCGGTCTTCCTGTCTTCCTGTCTTTCAGGTTACTGTAGATATACAGCAGTTTGCCCAACCAAAGACACTGTGGCAATGGGAATACAAATCATCGCCTACCCTATAAACCAATCGCTTTTTCAACCTCTAATCTCTCTCCATTTTTTCCAGTTTTCACTGGTAAGCTCTACAACTTCAAATAACTTGTCACATTGACTACTTGTGCTCCCTGCCCTTTTAGATTTGGATCTAGCAATGTCACCGCATCCCCACATCAAAATGTCCCACTCAAGGTAGTGATATACACGATATACACAACCCATAAAAATAAAACCTAGCTTGTAAAAAAAAGTAATTTTCCTTTAACTTGCCAGGTGACATTGACACCTCCATGCCCTCAATTAAAAAAAAAAATACAATTTCCTGTTAACAAAAGGTGGTGAAATAAAGATTGTCTACATCATAGTTGACTTAACGTTTGGGAAAGGCTTTGGCTGTAATCCAAGTTGCAGGTCCATTTTACATCCAGTTTGTTCAGGAACCTTCCGTACTGCGCTTTAGCCTTTTCAGCACCTTAAACCCAATATGATGCCCTAACGATTGCTGGAGGCAAGATTGTTCGATCTGTCATGATGCTATTTGGAGATGCTGCCCTTCTTTCCTGAACTCTGCAGTTGTGATGAACATTTGAATAATTTTAAAATGCAGTCTGTCTTTATTCATTCCACTGAAAATTCCAAATAAGTTATGTGATACTTAGTTGAAGGCACTGGCAAGTTCATGATGTTCTATTTCCTCTGTTTTGGCTGGTTGAATTTGATGCCAAACCATGTTTGTGTGCTTTATATGCCAATATAAAATCCTGAAAAATATCCCTGTTTAATTTTTTACACTGTTCAGTGAACCAGAATCTATATGGGGTGCCTCTACATCACAAGACTTCATCTGATATTATCATCACGAGTTTCCTTTTGCACCATTTCATCACTTCAGTGTGAAACATGAATTTGATGAGCTTCCTTTGAGATTTACAGAGAAGCATCACAATTAAAGGTCAGCAATGCAAAAACAAAATGAAAAATACAGAAAACAAGACAACAAACAAACTACTACATATGTCAAGGATGGCAAGATACATTTATATACAGTATGCAGATTCAAAAATCAGAGGAAAAGCTTACTTAAAAGAACTAGTTTTTGATTGACACAAGATTCAGATATAATAAAATGCTTAGGACAGTGAAAGCCTTGTAGATGGGGGAATAAGAGCAAATAGGCATCAGAGGACTAATGAGAAGATCAATAGAGATGGAGGAAACCACAGAAAGATTAGAACATTTAGAATAAATCCAGCATGTAACCTCAGAGCTAACATCTTAAGAGATGAATGCAGAAAACAAAGGCTGCTCAACAGGGCACACTAACATTACATTAAATCTACAGTTCCTTGAAGATTTTATGAGGCTTGACAAGGCAGAGAACAACATGTCTTGAACAAGACATAGGGTACATAACCATGGTAGGCTACTCTCTGATGCTGTACTTAGACCTTCTAGTGGCTAGAGAAGAAAACTCAGAGCATCACCAAAGTCAGCAAAACTCATCCGCTGAAGATCACTGTGTGTAGTAACATTCATGGCAATTAATCCAGTAGTTGCTGAAATATTTCCGTCTGGACCTAGAGTGGTAGTGTGATATACAGTAACCATGCTTCCATGTTGCCTGGCTAAAAATGGAACATTAGCCAGTGGATAAACAAGATGTCCTGGCCACGAATTTAAATACATATTTTGACTGTGCAAAATTTGCAAAGCTGCATGACAACAAGACAATTTCTTGCAGAATATAAACCTTCATCAGCCAGATTCTATAATAACTTTTCTTTTAGGACTCCTGAATTGTAAGAATATATTATGAACCATTATAATTAAAACCACAAATCACCTTAATATACTTGCACAACATAATACTATTTTTGCACAATATACTTGCACAACATAATACTATTTAAGAAACACAAAATAAGACCACTGAGAAATGGTGTTAATTAATGTCAGATACAAGACAATTATTTAATATGCTTTGTACCACTGTAATTAATTCTTTTATCAAGAATGTATTATTGCCTTTTAGAATATTAAAATAGGCACACAGGTAGATAAATCCATCCAATTCACAATAGCACACAAGGTGAAGTAAATGAAAAGCGGCGGTGAAAAGGAAAGAGTTACCAGTGAAGATAATTGCACAGGATGCTGAATAAACTGTCTGATTAAATCTTGTGTCAATGTAAAGCAGGAAACCTGTTTCATCATCTTCCAGCTAGAGCCTCTATTTACTATTCATCAGGATGCTCTTTGTAATAAATGAGACTCTTAATTGTCCCAAGTCCTCTAGAGCCAAATGAGTCATAAAATATATCCATATGTGATTGTGTTACCACTGTGCTGACTAAACAGTAGGCTGGGCTGGCTGCATTTATGTCACCGTGATGTGGTGAGTGGTTGCAGAGTAACTTGTTAGCTAATGAACTGATGGTGTCTCTTCAGTATACAGACATTAGAATGAATTTCTTTCTGTTTTTTATGAGTCAAGCTGGCAGAAGTGCAAACAGCATATTTCAGCTCAGCATCAAGTGGTATTTAAGGTACAAAGGCTTTGATCAATGAGCTAAGTGTTATCAGATATAACAGTGGAGACTTCTGATTTATTGGTTAATTTTTCTCTTGAACTAGCCTGTGTATAATATTTAAACTTTTATCTCCAACACTTAAAACACCACTGCGGCACTTCTTAATGATCTCCTTATATTCTCGCCTCCAAAAGCAACAGCCAATGCTCATTTTTTGCAGATGAAGCACAACAGTTTCAGTAATTCACATTTGTATTTGGGCAAGATGAGAGTCACATTTAAAATCTATTACTGCAATACCAAATCCCTGTTCATCCTTTTTCTTTTCACGGCAGAAGGAGAAGAAAGATATATATTGTTTATGAAGGAAAACCTCAATGACTGTACATGGTCATTGGCTGACAGATAGTGCACTCCTGGCGAATGTGATTAGCCGGGGGCTTTATTACCCTCTGTAAAACATTCCAGACTTTAATGTTCAATACAGCTCTTCTTTCTTTATGCTGCTGCAGTGCATCTTGTTTCTATTCTCATTACAAACATGCTGGTCCTGCAGTTGAATACCTCTCCAACCCCATCTTGAATTGCCCCACCACCTCCTTGACTTTAGCAGAGTTTAAGCACTTTCATATGTCACTATGACACATCCAGGGACAGGAGGGTAAAAACAGGGCAGGCCACGGCTTCCACAGTTAGACTTTCATCTGATACTATTTTATGTCATGATTAGTGTGGTGGAAAACTGGCCTTGTGTCAACTGACACGGCAACACGATTTATCCCAGTAACATCTTCAGTTGAGACTATTGTTACCCAGAATATATTTTGCTGCACACCAAATTTTCAAACCTGGCATGTTCCCAAACTTTTGTTTTGAAACTAGAAATTATTTTAATGCATCGCAGGTGACTGGATTGCAATCAGAATGTGACCACATGTAAAAAAAAAAAAAAAAATGAAACTAACAACATCGGATGTCTGCTTAATATCAATCAAATCTGATCAAATTGCACTCAGTCCCAGTCAGGCATTAATTCAGAACTCAAGTTAAACTTTTAATTAATACTAGCTAAAAGTTGGTTTTTTTTTCTTGCCTACCATACAGAGAAACATTCAGTATTTGAAGGTAAAGATTATATCCATTTATCTCTGTTTTCAAGGGTTGTCCTCATAAATAAATGAAATTAGCCCACCATGCATGCATGCATGCATTTTAATCATGGCTGGCCCAGGAATCAAAGTGCCCCTTGTAATATCAGAGGTAATACTTGCCAATTACCATGGGAGCTGAAAAGTAATTGAAATGGTAATTGATTCAATTTTTGGAAGTGTGTCCCTGATTTGCACTGAGGGTGTTGCAGTTAACCTTCTAAATGACTGAATGGATCACAGAGGCCTTTAGTACAGGAGGTAAATGGGCTGCAGGGCAATCTGTTGCTGTCTCTCCCACTTAGCCAGAGACTGCAATGGGGAGCCAATATTTGGTACAAATGGTGGGATTACACAGATACTGAAAGGGTTTTACCCACAGTGCTGTTTTCCATGTCACAAGACTGTGAAAGGAAACCTCTTGACTCAGGGAAAAGACTCTCACCACCTACACTGGCAGAAGTTAATCTATTACCAGATATTCCTGGTATTTTTTCCATTTACACATGCTGTAATCAGAAAACAATCAGGCCTCCTACTTGTGCAGGGACAAGTATTCCCATGATAGTGTCAGACTGCTGAAACATTATTAACAAACATTCCAGGCAGCTCTCCAGCCTGTGCAGTCGCAGTGTCAGTGTGTCCGACTTGCCTTGCATACAAATCAAATAATGATTATTATCTCATCCTGCCTAAAACCTTATAAAAGTTTCCTTTTATGACTCTGTAAATGCTTCCTTAACAATGATTCATCAAGCACTTGAAGCTGACCATCTCAAGGTGTATGGAATCAATATGGAGATGTAATTTAATAGCTGGAAGATTACAGGTTCATTCAAAAAGTGATGGGTGCTTTGTGCCCACAAATGATACCCTTTCTACTCTGGTTAATTAATAATGCAGTTTTTCTTTAATTTCTTTCAGCAAAGCATTGTGAACCTCAGGTGGATTTACATTAGTTTGACTCAGCTGTGGATATTTCATCAGACTACATTGTGGAGATTTCATTGTGGAAGTCATCAAATGTATATTATACTGTTCTTTGTTATTTCACAGTTGTAAATTAGAGTTCCGCATGACTTTGTGGGAGCCTATGGGAAAACAATAACACCAGTGGTAATAGGTATCACGCTCCTGTCTGATCCCTCTCATGGTTATTGCTCAACAATAACCATACATTTCCAGAGCAATCACTAAAAAGAGAATAGACTTTCATCTGAAAGCTGACACTTTGGCTCAGATATACAGCAGTTTATATGGCGAGAGAAGGGTCCCAATATTATGTTTAATGATGTTCAGTCTCAACAAGCAGCTCACCTACTTCCTTGTGCTTATCAGTATGACAAAGAGAACATTGAACTGACCTTTTGATGCTCATTAACCAACAGCAGAAATGAGATTCCTGCACCTATTCTAGAATTGTGTAAATAAACATTTAGCCTCATGAAAGAAACTATAGCAATCCCTTTTCCCTGTGCTGCATTCCAGTGGTATCAGATGCTCTTTCTGTCAGAGTTTCACGCCACAAAGTGCAACATGGAGTCTGCACCATGTTATATCAACCTCACTGGGATTCTACATGCAAAGTTGTAAGATAATTGCTCTTGCAGATTTCATGGAGGAGGGAGTAATCCTTTGTTTTATCTGATTCCTTAACAAGTAGTGGCATGGCACTGGCCCAGTCATTACAAATTCATTCTGTGCAGCCAAATGGGTTTAAATATTGTTTATACCCACAGTACTTTCTGGATATGCCAAAGTTTCTAAAGATAAATGGCAGGCTGACTTGCTGACTTTGGGAGGAAAGGCGTAAATGGAGCACAGGACATCTAGAATATTTTCATTTGATGGGATGGTGCAGCTATAAAAGCAACAGAGTCTTGGGTTTTAATACTTCATGCGGTGTAAATATTATGCTGTTCAAACATTAACTTCAATTAAGAGTTGTAACTAGCTGATACACACTAAAGTATATATGGTACAGTCAGATTTTAACAACCTGATAGGCCCTGAAAACCTACAAATTGTCCTCATGGGCTTCTTACTAAGAGCCATGGGGTCTTAGATGAAAACACTATTTTCTGGCAAAGTGGAAAAAGGATTTGGTTATTTCACATGAGAGATTACTGCACAGCTTCAAAGCCACTGTATGTGACCAAAGATTGCTTAGTATACAGAAGCTGGAAGGCAGTGTTTTCTTCAGTTCTGAATTCAATTATCAATATTCTGATCATAGAGAAGTGGGTTGGCTATGTTTGTGTGAGGAAGAATAGAAGATAACCAGAATGAAGAATAGCAACCACCAGTACTGGAACAAAGGTAAATATTATTATGTAACAGCATCCAATTCAGATAATGTGACGGTAATGGTCAGCTGATATTTATTGAAATTTTTCATAGACATTCTTACTTATACCAGTGCACATTAGCCCTAATGGCTGTATCACATGAACTTCACAAGTAAAATTCAACATATGCAGTGTTTAATAGCAGTTGATGACAGTTTGGCCTTGATTGGCATGCTTTCCCTGAATGCCTGTTATTGGTCATGGCTGAGGAGCGCATGGTGAGGGAGGAGTGCAGTGGCAAGTAAAGACTGTGGCAAGTTACACATTTCTCTCCGCTTATATGGGAATTACTCTATCCTGACATCAGCTGAGAATGCAGCCCAGGCAGGAAGACATGGGCCAGGTGATGGGGAGTGGAAAATTACTGTATGATCTTTTATTGCATTTGTTATTGTGTTTGTATAAAGGTATTGAATCAAAAGTGCTGGACCAGTGGAGTAAAATATTTGCTTATATCTTGATATTTGGTCATCAGCCTGTTTTGGTGATGACCCTGCCATCATGGCTTTCCTTGTGTCAGTTACTATGCACCCCAGTATTTTAGCTCCAAGTCGTGCACCATGACATGTGTCTGTGTGTCAGTATGTGTGTGCTGTGGATTATGCACCAAATGCTCACAAAACTCGAAGAAGAAGAAGTCAATGGGATTTTAAAAAAGTATTCATTTTGTACAGCAGCATATCCTCCGTACATTTATCGTCAGTATAGATCAGCTAACAGCCTCGCTCAAACTCGGCCCAATGGCAGTGCAAGGATGTAATACAGCTAATCAATACTTCAGTGATTTTGCCTAGAAGAGAACACACGCTCTGTGTGTGAACGAGTTGATGTATCTTCAAGAAATACTAAACAGAGATCAGGTAGAATCACAGATGCCCAGGTCTCAGCAACATGCATCATGGGTAAAGAGAAGATTGTGTCTGCATTAACGTTTGTACTGTAACATTTTACATATTAGTTAAATGAAACACTGACAAATAGTGTGAAATTAAAAAAAGGCACAGCAGTGGTGGAAAGAGCCACACTGAAAAAAGTGACTAAAATAAAAGATATGTTCAAAGCAGCAGATAAAGTTAGTGAGATTATTGTGATGGACAAAATTCCATCCTTAATGAGATTCCCACATCCCCCACTCCACAATGAAGTGTTCTACAAAAGCTCAATGCATTCAATAAAGATGGCCGTCTGTTATCTATCAGTGTACGTGGACAGACGTTTATGCTCTCCTGTAGTACAACTTCCATCTTACCTGAAGGACACCAGTGTCGTTATTACTGTAAATGTTTGTCTGATATAAATAAGCACATTAAATGTACTTCATTTTAATATTATAATTAAGCAGGTGCAGTTCAGAGGAGGAATATCAGTGCACACTATACACTGATATTCAAGGTGTCAGAGCACTTGAATATATCCTTTCAACCACAGGCCTACTCACCTACTGAATTTGTAGTGCTCATGGCCGACCTAGTTTTGACCCGAATTTTCTTTCAGTTCACTTCAATCTACAGTCTCATGTGTTCAAGATTTTGCCAACCTGTATATGGGCTTTTTGGATCACAACTTTATTTTACATAACAATTCCTCTTTTGACCACATTGCACAAACTAACTGGTTTAATGTGGTACACGGCTCCCATAAAGTTTTCTTTTTGGACACTATGTTTTACATTTAAGGTGAACAGATTCTAACAGCCCTTTATACAAATCCCACAGACAAGAGCAGTATTCTTCATTTCATATGTTTCTATCCTATTCCCTTAGAGGAAACACTCCCTTACTCTCAGTTTTTGAGGGTAAAACCTATCACTTCCACTGTGAAATATTTTGAACTACAGGCTCAAACAATGTACAGAATGTTCCAGGATAGAGCCTATCTCAACAATTGACTCAATTCAGCTTTTGAGAAAGGCTATAAGATGGATGTTAGTTAGCCGATGAACCGTAGATCCACTAAGAGTTACTGTATTTATGTGTAACCACCTACTCTCCACCATCACTCTCCCTGGGAGGCGACTGTGGTGCAGTGGCTAGAGCAGTCGTCTCCCAACCGCAAGGTTGAAGGTTTGAACCTTGGTACCTGCAGTCCACATGTCAAAGTGTCCTTGGACAAGACACTGAACCTCCCTGTTGGCTGTGATGGAGGGGCTTATGCACCCCGGGGCCCTCGGCTCCAAACAAAATTTTGTTGTACTGTAAGTGTCACAATGACAATAAATAAAGCTGCTTCTTCTTCTTCTCATCTTAGCAAAGACATTAGGAAAATAGTGGAAAAACACTGAAATATTCTTTATGTAGTCTCTGTTTGTAAGATATTATTTACTGACCGTATTCTTTTTTCTCACTACAGAGCAAGGATTGTTATGAAACCACTGTAGACACTTCAGTCCTTCTGTTTCTACCCAGAGAACTTTAAATGGAGTGACCAGCTTCATTTCCTAGTCACAACTGTGACATTTGAGAATTCTAGGAAAACCGGCACAATCATAAATAACACTACAGACACAATCTACAGCACAGCCATTATCTTTGCTGAACAACTGCTGGAGTTATTTACCTTCTCCCATGTTCAAGCGGGCTCTATGTTGCTCTGTAAATTATGTTGATGATGTTCTTTTGACTGAAATGTCATTTTATGTCATTTTCTGCACATGAAATAAAGGTGCTCTTTTTTCAGGCACTGTCAGTGCACAGGTACTTTGCTAATAAAAAGTTCTGTGATAAGATTAATCAGCATACTTGACAAGATGTTTAGTCACTAATGGTTCTCTGCCAATGGTGAATGTGAATTTCAGTGACATGTCTCTGACCTCTTTGCTCCATCATATGCGTTGAAGAATATCTAAAAGGTGCATCACACTGTGAAGAAAGACATGTTTCACATCAGTGTCTGATTTTTTCTTTTATTCATAACACATCACTGTCTCTGTTTAGCCCTAACCCTAACCCTTCTTTATGCTCTCATTCACCAACACATTATGGTTTTGTTTCGTTTGTGCTGTCCCCTGCTGAAAGAAGGGCATAAACCATTTTCTTTTAAAATTCTCAATCAAGTCAACTTCTGGTAATGACCCTAAGTGACCCTTAGTTCTACAGCTTTCTAGGTGAATTCAATATCCACTGCATCATGAAGAAAACGGTTGAACTGCTAAATGTTTTGTTGTAAAAAACATCCACGTAACCTGCTTCAGTTTAACATTTATAGAGGGAGACCAATATGATTAACACTTGATTTAGGCTTTACACTCAGCCCTTTAAAATTCTTTCCATGATGTTTCTGTTCATCCCTCTACTGCATAAGTGAACAAACAAGCTCATATGACAAGACTACTTAGTGAACTTCACTCACATCAGCTGTTTACCAAGAGATCTCTGCACACAGGGTCTTTAGTTGTAATGCCAGCAGTATATGAAAAACAGATTGAACACGATGCATTATCCAAGACTGTCAGAATTCTGTCAGATACAGAGCAGGAAGCAAATGCTCATATGCTCTCTGCAACTTGAGGTCTGTTCAGTGTACTGTACTGGTGGCCACGCCAGATGGAAGAACTTGTAAAGCAGCAATGGGAGCAGACTGAAGAGTCACACATACTAGACTTGCGAGCTACTAAGAACAATGAGTAAATCAGAAATAAACATGCAAATGACTTATACAAACTATAATTCATCATGTCACATTAAAGCCCAGCTGTAGGTGTGAGTGTCTTATAGGGTATGACTGGCCAGATTGTGTACACTGCTGATTAAAGCCCACTTCCTTTTGTTCACAAACCTCTGACAGCTTTCCAGAATTTGACTGCCTACTCTTGGACAGAACTGGTGGAGCGCCCTCATTTGTTTCATCCACTGCAAAGAGATGGTTCTCATACTGTAGGTGTGTCTACACATGACACATTTCAACTGTGTTTTACATGTGTGCTGGGCTCCGAGTGCTGTCAGAATGCAAGTGACCTACAGTGCAGCACACTTAATACTATGTCTGAACACTTTGTAACTAGTGCTGCTGCTCTGGTAACGTGCTGATTTCACTACACTTCTTGTGCAGATACTGTGTAAGGTTGAGTTCAGATCAACAGTAGCATCTGGTGGAAAAAACCCAACTGTCTCATTCATTAGAATATAGCCAGTCTGGTGGTACAGTAGGGCAGCCATGCTAGGGGGCTCTGATAAAACAATGTGAGCTTGCCCAACAAAAAAAGTTGAACCAGGCTCAATTTCTTCTGCAACACAATATAATGTTACCTGATATGTTATTGCATTGGTCAATCAATTACTGTACATGCAAACATGTTCCTGGTAGCTGCTGCTGTGCTAACTTTCCAAGCGTTGTACTACTAAGGCATTTATAGCCCTGAGCACAGAAAGAAGTTCAATAACAAAATAAAATAATAACAAGAAATTCAGGGAAATGGCAGCTTCTCATGCAACAATAAATACTTCAACATCTGTTAAATCTAACATCCATTTGAAGACAGTGTGACATTTTCTGCAACACAGATATCAGTGATGTATGTTCTGAATGCTTAAACACAACTTAGAAGTGTATCATTCAAGACTAAAATGGCAAGATAGCAGCTAAGGAAATGGATCTTTTGCAAATGTGAAATACCATTTTAGGTTTCCTGCATAACCATTACAAACACAAAACTGCACTATGTGAGAGAGGCGGATTCTGGAGACATGGTAACAGTTATGTTTCATTTCCGTACTTATAAAAACAGCTGTACTCAGCTCTTGACTTGACCCCGGTGTCTATGTGTGACTCTACTGTTTGAAAACCACTTATGATGTTTGCCGGGCACTTTCTTTGGATACGAAACCATGTTTGGAGTTCAGCTGCCTGGTCATGCATGACACTGAACATCACAATCTAAAGTGCTGCCCCTTAAGAAACAGGGAAAACAGCAGGGTTTTTACAGTATATGAGAGAATTCTACAGCTCATTCTATAAACCTCTGACCATTTTTCAAACTCAGTGGCTGACAAGACGCACGTAACTGCAGCAACCTCTCCAGGAACAAAAGCAGGAGACGCTCAGAGCCAACAAGTGACTTCCCATGGGACTACCCTCACCAGGAGGTAAACAGCAGTTAAAATTTCACAGCCATGGTGTGTCTGCGCAGGGTCACACACAAAATCCCCCCCTTCCTTGTTTTCTTGTTTCATCAGGAGCTTATTAAGCGCTCATTGTGGGAGCTATTGGGTGAAACAGGCTACAGAATGATTTCAGTCCTGTGAAAGCCACTGTACTTTTGTGTCTTTTATTGCAGCACAGTTAGTCATATCTAAATTGGAATTTCCAGACACAAAATTACCTAAATGAATGACTGCAATTTATTAAAGGGTTTTGGATATCAGGATAACATTTCTGATTCCTGCACTGCAAAAGAAAAGGTTAGCAAGAAACACAAAGGAGAAATATTTCAGTGGGCACGCAGCTCGTGTTCTCATTAAAGGAGCTTATACTGACAGCAATAATCTTCACTTCTTAGATCACCAATATTACAAGCAGGCAGTAAGAATTGTAAAGGTCAGAGCCATGACATCCTCAGAATATTTCTACATTATGACTACAAAATGAACAAGTGAGAGAGAAGCTTTGTGAAGTAGAATAGAAATAACGAATAAAAAAAAATCACTTTTAAGTAGGTTACAGAGGGTAGAGGCAGAGGCAACAGCCAGACGACCATATGGTTAAAGAAATATGCTTTCAGCTGGTGACACTGTTGCTACTGTTTAACATGACTAGAAAAGCCGTTCTATCACTTAAAACTCCACAAAGCATTAATTTAACATTTTGCTGGCATCAACGTTTAATAACATGTTGCAAGACACATGATTTCCCTAAATAACATGCAAGAAACATAATGACTGGATTTCCAGCTCAAGTGACAGTGTCACAGACAAACTTCCAAAAAGCTTAATCCTGACATCATCATGAGTGGCATCATTTGAGGGGAAAATTCAGAATTAATTTCCCCTTTGATAGCGTATCCTTGTTGAAAGGTGCTGGTGGAGCAGGAAGCAAGAAAAAGAGGGGAGGATGAAGGCAACAGCTCTTCTCCTGCAAGGATCCCTCTACTTGTGTTGCTGATGACCTGTAATTGGTGTTTAGCACTGTTGTGGAGATCCCGCAGCTGCAGGGTTGCTCCTCTGCCTACCTTTCAACAGGTCACTGGTTTTTGTGTCCCATTATTTTTTGTTCACTTTTGTTTCTGTGTTTTCACCCAGCAGGGTGCAATGAAAACAAAACCACTGATAGATGTGCTCCATGGTGCTGATGAGATAGACAGAAAAGAGTAGACAGCATAAAATGGCCAAATACTATAGGGCACACTTGCTCCGGTCGTGTTCTTGTGAAATGACACAGTGTTACAAGGAATTGATTACTGGTTTAAAGTTAATGACTCAGCCAGCAAGACCCCTTTATCCCTCATTCGGTTGTTTACAATCTAGTAAGACAGTATGTCTACTACACAGATGTACAGTGTTAATATTCATTGTGACTATACTAAATTAAGAACTAATCTTCCATATACATCTGAACAATAAATGCAGTTCATAGAACAACAAAAATAATCGGCACAAAATAAGGTTGTTGCAAGATTTCAGGATATTTATTGGTTATATTTAGTCAAATGGAAAACCAAGATCATGCTAATCAAGTCCCATCAAAGTATTTGAAGCCACTCTGTAGTGTCAGTAATTGCTTGATGGTTTTACCTCTGCAAACAGATTTGTTCTTATTTACTGTGTCTCTCTGGCACTTACACTATATGAATAGTATGAATACTGCTCCTTCAGCACCATATTCAACCGACAGTTCTACTGAAGAAGACTTAGTTATGTCTGTGACGTGAAGCTCGCTAAGGACAGTTGCTTGCAGTCAGGTGTGCCCCATAGGGGGCACTGTTGGTTCTCAAGAACGACCCATGGCACAACAGGTTGCCCTGTCTACTCTCCTCACTGAATATACAGTAATAATCAGAGGAAAACGAAAGTTGTGATTATGACAAATTTGAGATTGATGTTTTGTATCTTTATTGTGGATTGTATTGTAAGCGACAGGGAGCTGAGTTGTGTTCTTATTGTCTACCTGCAGAATCCCAATCTCGTGCTCATTGCAACACTCAGCCTAAAATGTAATTAAACCTATTGTGAGGTGTGACTTGTTTTATTTAT
>NW_018127982.1:1244190-1245690 GCF_001952655.1 Monopterus albus
TCCGGGCTTAAAAAAAAACACTCCCCATGTGATATGAGGCAGGAATTGGATGGCACAGTACTTGCTGACGTGACGCCCGCAAACCCTCTAATTTGCCAATCGAGCCTGGAGTGCGCGTCCCGTTCCCCCTCAGTTTGTGCACCAGCTCTCTCGACAGCCACAGGGCGCATAGCGGCATCAGCACAGGATCCACTCCACCACCGCCCCTGATGCTTTTACATCGTGTGGAAAGTTGGACGGCTATTTGTTATATGTAGCTATTGCAATCCTTATGTCACTGGCCACATCCAAGTGATTTGGACCGTTGTAAACCCTTCTCTCTATGAGAAAGAAGAAGAAAGAGTTGCGGGTGCCATGACATCTCTTTGGAAAAACCTAAATTGTTGAGGACTTTATTTCACTCAGCACCGATTAAAGTAATTACAGCTTGACCACAAGAAACGGCTTTAATTGGATGTCACCTGTCACTCTTGGATGAGACCGCGACGCCGTATCCTGTGCACTAAGAGAAATGGTAAGAAGCAAAGAAACAACCCAACACAGCATCAAATTCACACATTTGCTCTTATTTGCTTTTAACAAGAATGCTATTTTTTTGTAGTCGCCTGGCTGATTACTTTAAAAATGTTTAGCTTTGAAAGCCCAAATAGAGATGACTAAATCCCTGACGCGTCCAGCAGAGATTTGTCAGCCAGGTGCTGTAGGGTGTGATCGGTGACAGACGTTTGTTTTCACACACCCCGAGGCACCTGTTTTACCCTCAGAAACTAACACTCAGCTGAAGATAGCTACTGTGAAGAACCAGCTCAAAGCAGCATGTCAGAAGTTGATTGGTTATCTGCTTTAGAAAATCACCATTTTGGGAGTGAAAATGACAAATGTGAACTTCACTTTCCCCCTTTTGCCTATTTTTTTTTTTGGATGAAATTCGACTGTAACTGTATTTGTCGGGAGATAACTGACTGTGTATGTCTGTGATGGCAGGTGGTGTCGCACGGAATACAACAGTATTGTTATAAATGGAGAACTGCCCAAAGAGGATAAATTGCGTGCAAAGTTGTGCGTCTTTCTGCTGAGGGAATTATCTGGCGGCATACCCCCGATTAAGGACGAGACATGGGGCCACTCCAGTGCGTGGGACTCACCGCGCTTCTCCTGTGCACAGGTAAGACCCCCCAGAGAATCCTCAGCTAATGTCAATGAGCACTTTTGTTCATACAGCTGAACAAGAATTATGGAAATGAAAGGTAATGGTCACGTAAGAGACACTGTAAATACATCAACCAGTGAGTGATTTTATTCAGTGTGGAGCATTTAATAAAATGCAAATTATTTCATTTCAGCCAAGAGGGTATATATAATTTATGAGACATATAATTAGCTGTAAGCTGTAAGGCAGAATATGAAATGACTTGTAGAATTAACATGAATGAACTGTGACAGTTGCCTATATGAGTTTGTGTGCTGTAGCAGCACTAAACTGGATGCAGTGTGTGAGGA